>NC_086097.1:30679856-30830542 GCF_963921235.1 Mobula hypostoma | reverse complement strand
CTGCTCTCCTCACTTTACACTTATGAATGTGTGGCTAAGCACAGCTCCAATGCCATATGCAGGTTTGCTGATGACACCACTGTCATAGGCTGAACCCAAAGGTGGTAACAAATCAGCCTATAGGAGGAAGATTAAAAATCTGCCTGAGTGGTGCCATAACAACAACCTGTTGCTCAATATCAGTATTTAGTCAGCAGGGAGCTGATTGTTGACTTCGGAGGAGGAAACCAGAGGTCCATGAGCCAGTCGTCATCAGAGGATCAGAGGTGGAGAGGGTCAGCAACTTTGGATATCTCAAATTATTACTTCCAAGGTTCTTTTCTGGGCCCAGCACATAAGTGTAATTGTAAAGAAAGTATGGCACACACCTCTATTTCCTTAGGAGTTTGTGAAGATTCAGGATGACATCTAAAACTTTGACAAACCTCTGTAGATGTGTAGTGGAGAGTGTATTGACTGGTTACAACACAGTCTGATATGGAAGCACCAAAGCCTTTAAACAGAAAATCCTACAAAAAGTGGTGGTATGGTCTCATCCATTAAGGGTAAAGCCCTCCCAACCATTGAGCACATCTGCATGGAGCTTTGTTGCAGAAAAGCAGCATCCATCATCAGGGATCTCCAACAGCCAGGACATGCTCTCTTCTCACTGCTGCCATCAGAAAGAAGATACAGGAGCCTCAGGACCCACACCACCAGGTTTAGGAGCAGCTTTTATCCCTCAACTATCAAGGTCTTGAACCAAAGGGGATACCTTCACAAAACTTAACTTGTCCCATCATTGAAATGGTCCCACAACTGATGGGCTCACTTTCAAGGACTCTTCATCTCATGCTCTCAATATTTATTGTTTATGTATTATTATTTATTTATTTTTGTATTTGCACCATTTGTTGTCTTTTGCACACTTGTTGAACACCCATGTTGGTGCGTTATTTCATTGAATCTAGTATGGTTATTATTCTGTTATGAATTATTATTCTCCAATCTGCTAATTAAATTTGCTGACGACACTACACTGATTGGCCTAATCTCAAATCATAATGGGGCAGCCTACAGAGAGGAAGTCATCACCCTGACACAGTGGTGTCAAGAAAACAACCTCTCCCTCAATGTCGCAAAAACAAAGGAGCTGGTTGTGGACTATAGGAGTATTGGAGACAAGCTAACTCCTATAGACATCAATGGATCTGTGGTTGAAAGGGTGAACAATTTTAAGTTCCTCAGCATAAACATCACTGTGGTCTGTACATACCGTCTGTGAGGTGAAAAAAGGACAACAGCGCCTCTTTCATCTCAGACGGTTGAAGAAGTTTGGTATGGCCTTCCAAATTCTAAGAACTTTCTATAGAGGCACGATTGAGAGCATCCTGACTGGCTGCATCACTGCCTGGTATGGGAACTGTACTTCCCTCAATCGCAGGACTGTGCTGAGAGTGGTGCCGACAGACCAGCACATCCACAGATGTGAACTCCCCACTATTCAGGACATTTACAAAGACAGGTATGTAAAAAGGGCCTGAAGGATCAGTGGAGACCCGAGTCACCCCAACCACAAACTGTTCCAGCTGCGACCAACCGGGAAACGGTACTGCAACATAATAGCCTGGACTAACAGGCTCCGGGACAGCTTCTTCCACCAGGCCATCAGACTGATTAACTCATGCTGACACAACTGTATTTCTGTGTTATATTGACTATCCGGTTGTACATAATACATAATATTTATTATAAATTACTATAATTGCACATTGCACATTTAGATGGAGATGTAACGTAAAGACTTTCACTCTTCATGTACATGAAGGATGTAATTAATAAAGTCAATTCAATTCATTGAGTATGTCTGCAAGAAAATAAATCTCAGGGTTGTACGTGGTGTCATGGTAATAACTTTACTTTGAACTTTTGAACTTTTTGAGTGAAGCTTCCCCGAGGAGAGAAGACTGCAAGAAGCAGGGCACTGTCTACGCCACCCCGAGCTACCTGCCAGCCTAGTCATCATATGGGAGCCCAAGCACGGGAGGATGAACCCTGGGTGCCCTCCCAAGACTATGGTCAACACGCTCCTAGAAGACAGCGGCGCAGCTAATGTAGATGAACTGAACACACTGATGAGGGAGAGGGAGAAGTGGAGAGTCCGTCATCGTGCCTGACGCCAGCCCCCTAGGCCTGAGTGGATGCAGGAGTAGTAGCTTCTCCCCGCCCCCCCCCCCCCATTGTAACCAATTTTTACAGGAGCACCATCAAGAGTGCCCTGACCAGCTGCATCGCCATCTGGTATGGGAATTGTAAGCCATTTGACCGTAAATCCCTACAAAAGATTGCAAGAACTGCTGAGAGGATCATTGGCGTCTCTCTATTATCATCCCATCGGTCTAACAATCTCTTTGACCCCCTACCATTAGGCAGGAGGTATTGCATTAGGATAGGAACTGTTAGGATGGGAAACAGCTTCTTCTCCCAGGCTGTGAGACTACTGAACACCCTGCCACCACCCATGTATCATCATGCATGTAACGCCACTAACATTATATGGTTTACTTTTTAACTTGTAAATGCAACTTATTAATTATTAATTTACCAGTGGTAATATGTGTGTGAGCTATAGCTACTGTGTTGTGCACTTGTCCAGAGAAATTTTGTCTCATTTGGCGGTATACATGTGTACGGTTCAATAACAATAAACGAAACTTGAACTTGAACTTTCACCTGATCTTTACAGTCTACGTAAGGTGGAAGAGTCTAGAACCAGAGGGCACAGCCTCAGAATAGAAGAGTGTTCCTTTAGAACAGAGATGAGGAGGAATTTTTTAGCCAGAGGGTGCTGAGTCTTTGGAATTCATTGCTGTTGAGGGCAAGTCACTGGATACATTTAACGCGGTGGTTGATAGGTACTTGATTCATAAAGGCATTGAACATTATGACGATTACTCAGAAGAATGGTGCTGTGAGGGAAAATAAATCAGCCATGATAGAATGGCGGAACAGACTTGATGGGCCGGATGGCCTAATTCTGCTCCTTTGTCGTATGGTCTGTCTCGGGGGTAAGAGAATGTAGGTAGAAAGCATCTCTACATTGTAACAATGCAATTATCTTGTGACTGATAACAATGCTTTGAGCCTGCCTTTGTCAGATAGTCTTTGTAATACACAGTTTTTACCCCCTTATTTACATACTGACTCACTAGGCTAATTCCAGGATGACAGGGTTGTCCCAACAGGAGTTCACTAAAGGAATTGGACCTATGTATATTCTTTGAAGTTTAGAATATTGAGGAGTGATCTTAAGGGATCATAATGGGGTAAATGCTGAGATATTTCCAGCAGAGGGAAAGTCTCAAAGGAGGAGATTGCCATTACAATATGGGTTGGTTATTTAAAACTACTTCTTGCAGAAAGTTGTGAATGCTTGGAGTTCAGCCACAATTATACTTGAGTGGTGGGTCAGACTTGAGGGGCTGAGATTTTGTGAAGTAAGATTAGCTTTATTTGTCACATGTATATCAAAACATACAGTGAAAAGTGCCATTAGTGTCAACAACCAACACAGTCTTAGCAAGTGTTGCCACACGTCTGTTGACAACATTGGTGTCTGCCTCTTACTAAACTCAACCTATTTGTTACTGGAATGTGGGAGGAAACTAGTGTACCTGGAGGAAACCCTAGAATCACAGGGAGAACAAGGATGTATGGTCTCATCCCAAAATGTCGGCTATTTATTCCTCTTTATAGGTGCTGCCTGACTTGCTGAGTTCCTTCAACATTTTGTGTGTGTTGCTCTGGATTTCTAGCATTTTGTGAGTCTCTTGTGTTTGCAGGGAGATCATACAAACTCCTTACAGACGACGGTGGGAACTGAATTCTGAGTGCTGATGCTGGAAAGAGTTTTGCTAGCTACTAAGTACAGTGCTGCCCTATCCTATTCCTGCTCCTATTATCTTAAGTTCTTACATTGCTAGGTTGCTTCTTGGCAGCTGGGGCAGGCGCTCTTTCCCAGTCTCCCGCCCTTTCCCTTGAAGTAGTTTCAAGTACTTTCCCCTCAGTATGTCGTTTGTGCAGTCAGTGGAACGTTCAGGTTGCAACATGCCGTGGACACTGGCTGAGCTGTCAATGATCAGAGCAGGGCCACTCAGACATAACGGCCGCTGCTTCCTTCCGAAAGAAAACATTGCATGGATCGGATTACACGCAGGGAACTTACTAGCCAATGTCACGCACTGTGGTTTGATTAAATTCCTTCCGTTACAGTGCATTTACCCTATCTGGGAAAGAAAGTCAATCTAGCCCATCTATACCTCTCATAATTTCATAGACATCTATGAGATCTCCCCTCAGCCAAGTAAAAATAGTCCAAGTTTGTCCTACTTCTACTAACTCATACCCTATAATCCAGACAGTATCCTTGTCAACTTTTTCTTCACCCACTCCAAAGCTTCCACATCCTTACTGTAATGGGGCACACAGTGCAGCCAAATCAAAGTTTTATGTAGCTGCAACGCGACTTCCTTATCCTCATTCTCAATGCTCACCTTCTTTACCACTTTAACCTCTCCTGCTCCCACGCGATTCCTCTCCCTGTCTCACATCCATGTGTTTCTCTCTCTTTCTCTCCCCCTCCTGTCCCCCTCTCTCTCCCCTCTCTGCCCCCCTTTCCATTCACTCCTTTTCTCTTTCCCTTTCTGTCTCTCCCTCTATTCATCCCTTGCCCACTGTTCCACTGTCTAGCTCTCTCTCTCCCCCTTCCTCTCCTTGCACTCCCCTTCCTCTCTCTCTCACCCCTCTTCCTCTCTCTCACCCCTCCCTCTCTCTCACCCCTCTTCCTCTCTCTCTCTCACCCCTCTTCCTCTCTCTCACCCCTCTTCCTCTCTCTCACCCCTCTTCCTCTCTCTCTCCCCCTTCCTCTCCTCGCACCCCTCTTCCTCTCTCTCACCCCTCCCTCTCTGTCTCTCACACCCCTCCCTCTCTCTCACCCCTCTACCTCTTTCTCACCCCTCTTCCTCTTTCTCACCCCTCTCTCTCTCCCCTCTTCCTCTCTCTATCACCCCTCTTCCTCTTTCTCCCCCTTCCTCTCTCTCTCCTCCCTTCCTCTCTCTCTCCCCTCTTCCTCTCTCTCTCCCCTCTTCCTCCCTCTCTCACACCCCTCCCCCTCTCACCCCTCCCCCTCTCTCACCCCTCTTCCTCTCTCACCCCTCCCTCTCTCTCACCCCTCTTCCTCTCTCTCTCACACCCCTCTCACCCCTCTTCCTCTTTCTCACCCCCTCTCTCTCACCCCTCTTCCTCTTTCTCACCCCTCTTCCTCTCTCTCTCCCCTCTTCCTCTCTCTATCACCCCTCTTCTACTCTATCACCCCTCCCTCTCTCTCACCCCTCTTCCTCTCTCTCACCCCTCTTCCTCTCTCTCTCACCCCTCTCTCTCACCCCTCTTCCTCTCTCTCTCACCCCTCTCTCTCACCCCTCCCTCTCTCACACCCTCCCTCTCTCACACCCCTCCCTCTCTCTCACCCCTCTTCCTCTCTCTCACCCCTCTTCCTCTCTCTCACCCCTCCCTCTCTCTCACCCCTCTTCGTCTCTCTCACCCCTCTTCGTCTCTCTCACCCCTCTTCCTCTCTCTCTCACCCCTCTTCCTCTCTCTCAAACCCCTCTTCCTCTCTCTCTCACCCCTCTTCCTCTTTCTCACCCCTCTCTCTCTCACCCCTCCCTCTCTCTCACCCCTCCCTCTCTCTCACCCCTCTTCCTCTCTCTCAACCCTCTTCCTCTCTCTCTCACCCCTCTTCCTCTCTCTCAACCCTCCCGCTCTCTCACCCCTCCCTCTCTCTCACCGCTTCCTCTCCCTCTCCCCTCCCTCTCTCTCACCCCTCTTCCTCTCTCTCACCCCTCTTCCACTCTCTCACCCTCTCTCAGCCCTCTTCCTCTCTCACACCTCCCTCTCACCCCTCTTCCTCTCTCTCTCCCCTCTTCCTCTCTCTCTCCCCTATTCCTCTCTCTCTCCCCTCTTCCTCTCTCTCACCCCTTTTCTTCTCTCTCACTGCTCTTCCACTCTCTCTCACCCCTCTTCCTCTCTCTCTCACCCCTCTTCCTCTCTCTCTCACCCCTCTTCCTCTCTCTCTCCCCTCTTCCTCTCTCTCTCACCCCTCTTCCTCTCTCTCTCACCCCTCTTCCTCTCTCTCTCACCCCTCTTCCTCTTTCTCACCCCTCTTCCTCTTTCTCACCCTCTTTTTCACCCCTCCCTCTCTCTCACCCCTCTTCCTCTCTCTCTCCCCCCTCTTCCTCTCTCTCTCCCCTCTTCCTCTCTCTCTCCCCTCTTCCTCTCTCTCTCCCCTCTTCCTCTCTCTCTCACCCTTCCCTCTCTCACACCCCTCCCTCTCTCTCACCCCTCCCCCTCTCTCAGCCCCTCTCTCACCCCTCCCTCTCTCTCACCCCTCTCCTCTCTCACCCCTCCCTCTCTCTCACCCCTCTTCCTCTCTCTCACCCCTCCCTCTCTCTCACCCCTCCCTCTCTCTCTCCGCTCCCTCTCTCTCACCCCTCCCTCTCTCTCTCCCCTCCCTCTCTCTCACCCCTCTTCCTCTCTCTCACCCCTCCCTCTCTCTCACCCCTCTTCCTCTCTCTCACCCCTCTTCCTCTCTCTCTCCCCTCTTCCTCTCTCTCTCACCTCTTCCTCTCTCTCACTCCTTTTCCTCTCTCACCCCTCGTCCTCTCTCTCTCACCCCTCTCTCACACCCCTCCCTCTCTGTCAACCCTCCCCCTTTCTCACCCCTCCCCCTCTCTCACCCCTCTTCCTCTCTCTCTCACCCCTCTTCCTCTCTCTCTCACCCCTCTTCCTCTCTCTCACCCCTTTTCTTCTCTCTCACTGCACCCTCTCTCTCTCACCCCTCTTTGTCTCTCTCACCCCTCTTCGTCTCTCTCACCCCTCTTCCTCTCCCTCTCACCACTCTTCCTCTCTCTCTCTCCCCTCTTCCTCTCTCTCTCACCCCTCTTCCTCTCTCTCTCCCCTCTTCCTCTCTCTCACCCCTCTTCCTCTCTCTCTCACCCCTCTTCCTCTCTCTCTCACCCCTCTTCGTCTCTCTCACCCCTTCCTCTCTCTCTCTCACCCCTCTTCCTCTCTCTCTCTCACCCCTCTTCCTCTCTCTCTCACCTCTTCCTCTCTCTCTCCCCCCTCTTCCTCTCTCTCTCACCCCTCTTCCTCTCTCTCACCCCTCCTCTCTCACCCCTCTTCCTCTCTCTCCCCCTCTTCCTCTCTCTCTCACCCCTCTTCCTCTTTCTCACCCCTCTTCCTCTCTCTCTCACCCCTCTTCCTCTTTCTCACCCCTCTTCCTCTCTCTCACCCCTCTTCCTCTCTCTCTCCCCTCTCCTCTCTCTCTCCCCCTCTTCCTCTCTCTCTCCCCCTCTTCCTCTCTCTCTCCCCTCTTCCTCTCTCTCTCTCTCCCCTTCCCTCTCTCACACCCCTCCCTCTCTCTCACCCCCTCCCTCTCTCTCACCCCTCTTCCTCTCTCACCCCTCCCTCTCTCACCCCTCTCCCTCTCTCTCACCCCTCTCCCTCTCTGTCACCTCTCTTCCTCTCTCTCTCACCCGTCCCTCTCTCTCACCCCTCCCTCTCTCTCACCCCTCCCTCTCTCTCACCCCTCTTCCTCTCTCTCACCCCTCTTCCTCTCTCTCTCACCCTTCCCTCTCTCTCACCCCCTCCTCTCTCTCTCACCCCTTCCTCTCTCTCTCACCCCTCTTCCTCTCTCTCACCCCTCTCCTCTCTCTCTCCCCTTCCTCTCTCTCTCACCCCTTCCCTCTCTCACACCTCTTCCTCTCTCTCACCCCTCTCCTCTCTCTCTCACCCCTCCCTCTCTCTCTCCACCCTTCCTCTCTCTCTCACCCCTCTTCCTCTCTCTCACCCCTCTTTCTCACTCCCCCTCTCTCACCCCTCTCCTCTCTCTCTCACCCCTCTTCCTCTCTCTCACCCCTCTTCTCTCTCTCACCCTCTCTCCTCTCTCTCTCACCCCTCTTCCTCTCTCTCACCCTTCCTCTCTCTCTCACCCCTCTCCTCTCTCTCACCCCTCCCCTCTTTCACCCTTCCTCTCTCTCTCCCCCTCTTCCTCTCTCTCACCCCTCTTCCTCTCTCTCACCCCTCTTCCTCTCTCTCACCCCTTTTCTCTCTCTCACTGCTCTTCCTCTCTCTCTCACCCCTCCCTCTCTCTCACCCCTCTTCCTCTCTCTCTCTCACCCCTCTTCCTCTTTCTCACCCCTCTTCCTCTCTCTCTCACTCCCCTCTCCTCTCTCTCACCCCTCTTCCTCTCTCTCACCCCTCTTCCTCTCTCTCTCACCCCTCTTCCTCTCTCTCACCCCGTTTCTTCTCTCTCACCCCTCTTCCTCTCTCTCTCCCCTCTTCCTCTCTCTCTCACCCCTCTCTCTCTCTCTCTCTCACCCCTCTTCCTCTCTCTCTCACCCCTCTTCCTCTCTCTCTCTCCTCCTCCCCCCTCTTCCTCTCTCTCTCACCCCTCTTCCTCTCTCTCACCCCTTTTCCTCTCTCTCTCACTGCTCTTCCGCTCTCTCTCACCCCTCTTCCTCTCTCTCTCACCCCACTTCCTCTCTCTCTCACCCCACTTCCTCTCTCTCTCACCTCTCTTCCTCTCTCTCTCCCCTCTTCCTCTCTCTCTCACCCCTCTTCCTCTCTCTCTCACCCCTCTTCCTCTCTCTCTCACCCCTCTTCCTCTTTCTCACCCCTCTTTCTCACCCTCTTTTTCACCCCTCCCTCTCTCTCACCGCTCTTCCTCTCTCTCTCCCCCTCTTCCTCTCTCTCTCCCCTCTTCCTCTCTCTCTCTCTCCCCTCTTCCTCTCTCTCTCACCCTTCCCTCTCTCACACCCCTCCCTCTCTCTCACCCCTCCCTCTCTCTCACCCCTCCCCCTCTCACCCCCTCTCCCTCTCTCTCACCCCTCTTCCTCTCTCTCTCACCCGTCCCTCTCTCTCACCCCTCCCTCTCTCTCTCCCCTCCCTCTCTCTCACCCCTCTTCCTCTCTCTCACCCCTCCCTCTCTCTCACCCCTCTTCCTCTCTCTCTCCCCTCGTCCTCTCTCTCTCACCCTTCCCTCTCTCACACCCCTCCCTCTCTGTCAACCCTCCCCCTTCTCTCACCCCTCACCCTCTCTCACCCCTCTTCCTCTCTCTCTCCCCTCTTCCTCTCTCTCTCACCCCTCTTCCTCTCTCTCACCCCTTTTCTTCTCTCTCACTGCACCCTCTCTCTCTCCCCTCTTCGTCTCTCTCTCTCTCACCCTCTTCGTCTCTCTCACCCCTCTTCCTCTCTCTCTCACCACTCTTCCTCTCTCTCTCTCCCCTCTTCCTCTCTCTCTCACCCCTCTTCCTCTTTCTCACCCCTCCCTCTCCACCCCTCTCTCTCTCTCTTCCTCTCTCTCCCCCTCTTCCTCTCTCTCACCCCTCTTCCTCTCTCTCACCCCTTTCTTCTCTCACTGCTCTTCCTCTCTCTCTCACCCCTCTTCGTCTCTCTCACCCCCTTCCTCTCTCTCTCACCCCTCTTCCTCTCTCTCACCCCTCTTCCTCTCTCTCTCCTCTCTTCCTCTCTCTCTCCCCTCTTCCTCTCTCTCTCACCCCTCTTTCTCTCTCTCTCTCACCGCTCTTCCTCTCTCTCTCCCCTCTTCCTCTCTCTCTCCCCTCTTCCTCTCTCTCTCACCCTTCCCTCTCTCACACCCCTCCCTCTCTCTCTCCCCCTCTCTCACCCCTCTCTCACCCCTCCCTCTCTCTCACCCCTCCTCTCTCTCTCACCCCTCCTCTCTCTCACCCCTCCTCTCTCTCACTCACCTCTCTCTCTCACCCCTCCCTCTCTCTCACCCTCTCTCTCACCCCTCCCTCTCTCTCACCCCTCTCCTCTCTCTCACCCCTCTTCCTCTCTCTCACCCCTCTCCTCTCTCTCACCCCTCTTCCTCTCTCTCACCCCTCTTCCTCTCTCTCACCCCTCTTCCTCTCTCTCACCCCTCTTCCTCTCTCTCACACCTCTCCCTCTCTCACTCACCCCTCTTCCTCTCTCTCACCCCTCTTCCTCTCTCTCACCCCTCCTCTCTCTCACCCCTCCTCTCTCTCACCCCTCCTCTCTCTCTCACCCCTCCTCTCTCTCTCCCCCTCCTCTCTCTCTCACTCCTCCCCTCTCTCTCACCCCTCCTCTCTCTCACCCCTCTTCCTCTCTCTCTCACCCCTCTTCCTCTCTCTCTCACCCCTCTTCCTCTCTCTCACCCCTCCTCTCTCTCCCCCTTTCTCTCTCTCTCTCACCCCTCTCTCTCTCTCACCCCTCTCTCTCTCTCACCCCTCTTCCTCTCTCTCACCCCTCTTCCTCTCTCTCTCCCCTCTCTTCCTCTCTCTCTCCCCTCTTCCTCTCTCTCTCACCCCTCTTCCTCTCTCTCACCCCTCCCTCTCTCTCACCCCTCTTCCTCTCTCTCTCCCCCTCTTCCCTCTCTCTCACCCCTCTTCCTCTCTCTCACCCCTCTTCCTCTCTCTCACCCCTTTCCTCTTCTCTCACCCCCCTCTCTCTCACCCCTCTGTCTCTCTCACCCCTCCCTCTCTCTCACCCCTCTTCCTCTCTCTCACCCCTCTTCCTCTCTCTCTCACCCCTCTTCCTCTCTCTCACCCCTCTCTCTCTCTCACCTCTCTCACCCCTCTCTCTCTCCCCTCTTCCTCTCTCTCTCTTCCTCTCTCTCTCTCACCCCTCTTCCTCTCTCTCTCACCCCTCTTCCTCTCTCTCACCCCTCTTCCTCTCTCTCACCCCTCTTCCTCTCTCTCACCCCTCTTCCCTCTCCTCTCCTCTCACCCTCTTCCTCTCTCTCTCACCCCTCTTCCTCTCTCTCTCACCCCTCTTCCTCTCTCTCTCACCCCTCTTCCTCTCTCTCACCCCTCTTCCTCTCTCCCCTCTCTCTCACCCTCTTCCTCTCTCTCCCCCTCTTCCTCTCTCTCCCCCTCTTCCTCTCTCTCTCCCCTCTTCCTCTCTCTCTCACCCTTCCCTCTCTCTCACCCCTCCCTCTCTCTCACCCCTCCCTCTCTTCTCACCCCCCTCTCTCTCACCCCTCTCTCTCTCTCACCCCTCTTCCTCTCTCTCTCACCCCTCTTCCTCTCTCTCTCACCCCTCTTCCTCTCTCTCTCCCTTCCTCTCTCTCTCACCCTCTCTTCCTCTCTCTCACCCCTCTTCTCTCTCTCACCCCTCTTCCTCTCTCTCCCCTCTTCCTCTCTCTCTCACATCTTCCTCTCTCTCACCCCTCTTCCTCTCTCACCCCTCTCCTCTCTCTCTCACCCTTCCCTCTCTCACACCCCTCCCTCTCTCTCAACCCTCCCTCTCTCTCACCCCTCCCCTCTCTCACCCCTCTTCCTCTCTCTCTCACCCCTCTTCCTCTCTCTCACCCCTCTTCCTCCTCTCTCACCCCTCTTCCTCTCTCTCACCCCTCTTCCTCTCTCTCTCTCCCCTCTTCCTCTCTCTCACCCCTCTTCCTCTCTCTCACCCCTCTTCCTCTCTCTCACCCCTCTTCCCTCTCTCCACCCCTCCTCTCTCTCTCTCACCCCTCCCCTCTCTGTCACCCTTCCCTTCTCTCTCACCCCACCTCTCACTCTGACCCCTCCTCTCACTCTCACCCCTCCTCTCTCTCTCTCACCCCTCCTCTCTCTCACCCCTCCTCTCTCTCTCTCACCCCTCCTCTCTCTCTCACCCCTCCTCTCTCTCACCCCTCCTCTCTCTCTCACCCCTCCTCTCTCTCACCCCTCCCTCTCTCTCACCCCTCCTCTCTCTCACCCCTCCTCTCTCTCACCCCTCCTCTCTCTCACCCCTCCTCTCTCTCTCACCCCTCCTCTCTCTCTCACCCCTCCTCTCTCACCCCTCTCTTCCTCTCTCTCCCCTCTTCCTCTCTCTCTCACCCCTCTTCCTCTCTCTCTCACCTCTTCCTCTCTCTCTCACCCCTCCCCTCTCTCACCCCTCCCTCTCTCTCACCCCTCTTCCTCTCTCTCACCCCTCTTCCTCTCTCTCACCCCTCTTCCTCTCTCTCACCCCTCTTCCTCTCTCCCTCACCCCTCCAGTCTCTCTCACCCCTCCTCTCCCTCACCCCTCCTCTCTCTCACCCCTCCTCTCTCTCACCCCTCCTCTCTCTCTCACCCCTCCCTCTCTCTCACCCCTCTTCCTCTCTCTCTCACCCCTCTTCCTCTCTCTCTCACCCCTCTTCCTCTCTCTCTCACCCTCTCTCTCTCTCACCCCTCTCTCTCTCTCCCTCTCTCTCACCCTCTCCTCTCTCTCACCCCTCCCTCTCTCTCACCCCTCTTCTCACC
The DNA here is from genome assembly GCF_963921235.1 of Mobula hypostoma. Taxonomy (NCBI): domain Eukaryota; kingdom Metazoa; phylum Chordata; class Chondrichthyes; order Myliobatiformes; family Myliobatidae; genus Mobula; species Mobula hypostoma. Next base: position 30,818,246 of record NC_086097.1, on the reverse strand, counting down.
CCTCTTCCTCTCTCTCACCCCTCTTCCTCTCTCTCACCCCTCTCCTCTCTCTCTCACCCCTCCTCTCTCTCACCCCTCCTCTCTCTCTCACCCCTCCTCTCTCTCTCACCCCTCTCTCTCTCTCACCCCTCCTCTCTCTCACCCCTCTTCCTCTCTCTCACCCCTCTTCCTCTCTCTCACCCCTCTTCCTCTCTCCCCCCTCTCCTCTCTCACCCCTCTTCCTCTCTCTCACCCCTCCTCTCTCTCTCACCCCTCTTCCTCTCTCTCACCCCTCTTCCTCTCTCTCACCCCTCTTCCTCTCTCTCACCCCTCTTCCTCTCTCTCACCCCTCTTTCTCTCTCTCTCACCCCTCTTCCTCTCTCTCTCACCCCTCTTCCTCTCTCTCTCACCCCTCTCTCTCACCCCTCTTCCTCTCTCTCACCCCTCTTCCTCTCTCTCTCACCCCTCTTCCTCTCTCTCACCCCTCTTCCTCTCTCTCACCCCTCTCCTCTCTCTCACCCCTCTCCTCTCTCTCACCCCTCCCTCTCTCTCACCCCTCCCTCTCTCTCACCCCTCCCTCTCTCTCACCCCTCCCTCTCTCTCTCCCCTCTCCTCTCTCTCACCCCTCTTCCTCTCTCCACCCCCCTCTCCACTCTCTCACCCTCTCTCACCCCTCTTCCTCTCTCTCACCCCTCTTCCTCTCTCTCACCCCTCTTCCTCTCTCTCCCCCTCCCTCTCTCTCACCCTCCCTCTCTCCTCTCCTCTCTCTCCCCCCCTTCCTCTCTCTCTCCCCTCCCTCTCTCTCACCCCTCTCTCTCTCACCCTCTCCCTCTCTCTCACCCCTCCCTCTCTCTCACCCCTCTTCCTCTCTCTCCCCTCCCCTCTTCTCTCTCTCTCACCCCTCTTCTTCTCTCTCTCTCTCCTCTCTCTCACCCTCTCTTCCTCTCACCCCTCTTCCTCTCTCTCTCACCCCTCTTCCTCTCTCTCTCCCCTCTTCCTCTCTCTCTCACCCCTCTTCCTCTCTCTCACCCCTCTTCCTCTCTCTCACCCCTCTTCCTCTCTCTCACCCCTCTTCCTCTCTCTCACCCCTTCCCTCTCTCTCACCCCTCTTCCTCTCTCTCTCACCCCTCCCCTCTCTCACACCTCCTCCCTCTCTCTTACCCCTCCCCCTCTCTCACCCTCCCCTCTCTCACCCCTCTCCCTCTCTCTCACCCCTCTTCCTCTCTCTCACCCCTCTCCCTCTCTCTCACCCCTCTTCCTCTCTCTCTCACCCCTCCCTCTCTCTCACCCCTCTCCCTCTCTCTCTCACCCCTCTCCCTCTCTCTCACCCCTCTCCTCTCTCTCACCCTCTCTCTCTCTCACCCCTCCCTCTCTCTCACCCCTCTTCCTCTCTCTCACCCCTCTTCTCTCTCTCCCCCCTCTCTCTCACCCCTCTCCTCTCTCTCCTCTCACCCCTCTTCCTCTCTCTCTCCCTCTCTCTCACCCCTCTTCCTCTCTCTCACCCTCTCCTCTCTCTCTCTCACCCCTCCCTCTCTCTCTCACCCTCCCTCTCTCTCACCCTCTTCCTCTCTCTCTCTCTCCCTCTCTCTCACCCTCTTCCTCTCTCTCTCCCCTCTTCCTCTCTCTCTCCCCTCTTCCTCTCTCTCACCCCTCTTCCTCTCTCTCACCCTCTCCTCTCTCTCACCCCTCTCTCTCTCACCCCTCTTCCTCTCTCTCACCCCTCTTCCTCTCTCTCTCCCCTTCCTCTCTCTCACCCCTCTTCCTCTCTCTCACCCCTCTTCCTCTCTCTCACCCCTCTTCCTCTCTCTCTCACCCCTCTCCTCTCTCTCACCCCTCCCTCTCTCTCACCCCTCTTCCTCTCTCTCTCCCCCTTCTCTCTCACCCCTCTCCTCTCTCTCCCTCTTCTCTCTCTCACCCCTCCCCCTCTCTCACCCCTCTTCCTCTCTCTCACCCCTCTTCCTCTCTTCACCCCTCCCTCTCTCTCACCCCTCTTCCTCTCTCTCACCCCTCTTCCTCTCTCTCTCCCCTCTTCCTCTCTCTCTCCCCTCTTCTCCTCTCTCACCCTCTCTCTCACCCTCCCTCTCTCTCACCCCTCCCTCTCTCTCACCCCTCTCCTCTCTCTCACCCCTCTCTCCTCTCTCTCTCACCCCTCCTCTCTCTCACCCCTCATCCCTCTCTCTCTCTCTCTCACTCCTCCTCTCTCTCTCACCCCTCCTCTCTCTCACCCCTCCCTCTCTCTCACCCCTCTTCCTCTCTCTCTCCCCTCTTCCTCTCTCTCTCCCTCTTCCTCTCTCTCACCCCTCTCCCTCTCTCTCACCCCTCTTCCTCTCTCCCCCTCTCCTCTCTCTCCCCCTCCCTCTCTCTCACCCCTCTTCCTCTCTCTCACCCCTTCCCTCTCTCTCACCCCTCTTCCTCTCTCTCTCCCCCTCTTCCTCTCTCTCACCCCTCTTCCTCTCTCTCACCCCTCCTCTCTCTCACCCCTCTCCTCTCTCACACCCCTCCCTCTCTCTCACCCCTCTTCCTCTCTCTCACCCCTCCCTCTCTCTCACCCCTCTCTCTCTCTCTCTCTCTCTCTCTCTCTCTCACCCCTCTTCCTCTCTCTCACCCCTCTTCTCTCTCTCACCCCTCTTCCTCTCTCTCACCCCTCTTCCTCTCTCTCACCCCTCTTCCTCTCTCTCACCCCTCTTCCTCTCTCTCACCCCTCTTCCTCCTCTCCCCCCTCTCTCCTCTCTCTCTCACTCTCTCTCCTCTCTCTCTCTCACCCCTCCCCCTCTCTCTCACCCTTCCTCTCTCTCTCTCACCTCTCCTCTCTCTCTCACCCCTCCTCTCCCTCTCACCCCTCTCTCTCTCACCCCACTCTCCTCCTCCCTCCCTCTCTCTCACCCCACCTCACCTCCCTCCCTCTCTCTCTCACCCCGCCTCACCTCCCTCCCTCCCTCTCTCTCACCCCTCCTCTCTCTCACCCCTCCTCTCTCTCTCTCACCCTCTCTCTCTGACCCCCTCTCTCTCTCTCACCCCCTCTCGTCTCTCTCACCCCTCTTCCTCTCTCTCTCACCCCTCTTCCTCTCTCTCACCCCTCTTCCTCTCTCTCTCACTTCCTCTCCCTCTCTCACCCCCCCTCTTCCTCTCTCTCACCCCTCTTCCTCTCTCTCACCCCTCTTCCTCTCTCACCCCTCTCCTCTCTCTCACCCCTCTTCCTCTCTCTCACCCCTCTTCCTCTCTCTCTCACCCTCCCTCTCTCACCCCTCCTCTCTCTCTCACCCCTCCTCTCTCTCTCTCACTCTCCTCTCTCTCTCACCCCTCCTCTCTCTCTCACCCCTCCTCTCTCTCTCTCACCCCTCCTCTCCCTCTCACCTCCTCTCTCTCTCTCACCCCTCCTCTCTCTCTCCTCTCTCACCCTCTCTCTCACCCCCTCTCCTCTCTCTCTCACCCCTCTTCCCTCTCTCTCACCCCTCCTCTCTCTCTCCCCCTCTCTCTCTCTCACCCTCTCTCTCTCTCACCCTCTCTCTCTCTCACCCCTCTTCCTCTCTCTCTCACCCTCCCTCTCTCTCTCTCTCTCACCCCTCTTCCTCTCTCTCACCCCTCTTCCTCTCTCTCTCACCCCTCTTCCTCTCTCTCTCACCCCTCTCCTCTCTCTCTCACCCCTCTTCCTCTCTCTCACCCCTCTTCCTCTCTCTCACCCCTCCTCCTCTCTCTCTCACCCCTCTCCTCTCTCTCACCCCTCCCTCTCTCTCACCCCTCCCTCTCTCTCCCCCTCTCTCTCTCTCACCCTCTCCTCTCTCTCTCCCCTCTTCCTCTCTCTCACCCCTCTCCTCTCTCTCCCCCTCTCCCTCTCTCTCTCTCTCACCCCTCTTCCTCTCTCTCACCCCTCCCTCTCTCTCACCCCTCCTCTCTCTCTCACCACCCCTCTCTCTCACTCTCTCCCTCACCCCTCCTCTCTCTCACCCCTCCTCTCTCTCTCACCCCTCCTCTCTCTCTCACCCCTCCTCTCTCTCTCACCCCTCCTCTCTCTCACCCCTCCTCTCTCTCACCCCTCCTCTCTCTCTCACCCCTCCTCTCCCTCTCACCCCTCCTCTCTCTCACCCCTCCTCTCTCTCTCACCCCTCCTCTCTCTCTCTCACCCCTCTCTCTCTCACCCCTCTCCTCTCTCTCACCCCTCTTCCTCTCTCTCTCACCCCTTCCTCTCTCTCTCACCCTTCCTCTCTCTCTCCCCCTTCCCTCTCTCTCACCCCTCTTCCTCTCTCTCACCCTCCCTCTCTCTCACCTCTCTCTCTCACCCCTCCCTCTCTCTCACCCTCTCCCTCTCTCTCACCCCTCTCCTCTCTCTCACCCCTCTTCCTCTCTCTCCCCCTCTTCCTCTCTCTCCCCCCCCTCTCTCTCACCCCTCTTCCCTCTCTCACCCCTCTTCCTCTCTCTCACCCCTCCCTCTCTCTCACCCCTCTCCTCTCTCCCCCCTCTTCCTCTCTCTCTCCCCTCTTCTCTCTCACCCCTCCCTCTCTCTCACCCCTCCCTCTCTCTCACCCCTCTCCTCTCTCTCCCCCTCCCCTCTCTCACCCCTCCCTCTCTCCACCCCTCCCTCTCTCTCACCCCTCTTCCTCTCTCTCACCCCTCTCCCCCTCTCCTCTCTCTCACCCCTCTTCCTCTCTCTCACCCCTCTTCCTCTCTCTCACCCCTCTTCCTCTCTCTCACCCCTCCCTCTCTCTCACCCCTCTTCCTCTCTCTCACCCCTCTTCCTCTCTCTCACCCCTCTTCCTCTCTCTCACCCCTCTTCCCTCTCTCTCACCCCTCTTCCTCTCTCTCACCCCTCTTCCTCTCTCTCACCCCCTTCCTCTCTCTCTCTCCTCTCTCTCACCCCTCTTCCTCTCTCTCACCCCTCTTCCTCTCTCTCTCACCCCTCTTCCTCTCTCTCACCCCTCCTCTCTCTCTCACCCCTCCTCTCTCTCTCACCCCTCTTCCTCTCTCTCACCCCTCTTCCTCTCTCTCACCCCTCTCCTCTCTCTCTCCCCCTCTCTCCTCTCTCTCACCCCTCTTCCTCTCTCTCACCCCTCTCCTCTCTCTCACCCTCTCTCTCTCACCCCTCTCCCTCCCTCTCTCTCTCTCACCCCTCCCTCTCTCTCTCACCCCTCTTCCTCTCTCTCTCACCCCTCTTCCTCTCTCTCACCCCTCTTCCTCTCTCTCACCCCTCTTCCTCTCTCTCTCACCCCTCTTTCTCTCTCTCTCACCCCTCTTCCTCTCTCTCTCACCCCTCTTCCTCTCTCTCACCCCTCTTCCTCTTCTCACCCCTCTCTCTCTCACCCCTCTTCCTCTCTCTCACCGCTCTTCCTCTCTCTCTCCCCTCTTCCTCTCTCTCTCCCCTCTTCCTCTCTCTCTCACCCTTCCCTCTCTCACACCCCTCCCTCTCTCTCACCCCTCCCCTCTCTCTCCCCCCTCTCTCACCCCTCCCTCTCTCTCACCCCTCTCCCTCTCTCTCACCCTCTCTCTCCTCTCTCTCACGCACCCTCTCCTCTCTCTCACCCCTCCTCTCTCTCTCCCCTCACCTCTCTCACCCCTCTCTCTCTGTAACCCCACCTCTCTCTCTCACCCCTCTTCCTCTCTCTCACCCCTCCCTCTCTCTCACCCCTCCTCCTCTCTCTCACCCCTCTTCCTCTCTCTCACCCCTCTTCCTCTCTCTCTCCCCTCTTCCTCTCTCTCTCACCTCTTCCTCTCTCTCACCCCTCTTCCTCTCTCACCCCTCGTCCTCTCTCTCACCCTTCCCTCTCTCACACCCCGCCCTCTCTCAACCCTCCCCCTTTCTCACCCCTCCCCCTTTCTCACTCCTACCCCTCTCTCACCCCTCTTCCTCTCTCTCTCACCCCTCTTCCTCTCTCTCTCCCCCTCTTCCTCTCTCTCACCCCTTTTCTTCTCTCTCACTCACCCTCTCTCTCTCCCCTCTTCGTCTCTCTCACCCCTCTTCGTCTCTCTCACCCCTCTTCCTCTCTCTCTCCCCCTCTTCCTCTCTCACTCCCCTCTTCCTCTCTCTCTCACCCCTCTTCCTCTCACCCCTCCCTCTCTTTCACCCCTCCCTCTCTCTCTCCCCCTCTTCCTCTCTCTCCCCTCTTCCCTCTCTCTCACCCCTCCTCTCTCTCACCCCTCCTCTCTCTCACCCCTCCCCTCTCTCTCACCCCTCTTCCTCTCTCTCACCCCTCTTCTCTCTCTCACCCCCTCTCCTCTCTCTCTCACCCCTTTCCTCTCTCTCACCCCTCCCTCTCTCTCACCCCTCTTCCTCTCTCTCACCCCTTTTCTTCTCTCCACTGCTCTTCCGCTCTCTCTCACCCCTCTTCGTCTCTCTCACCCTCTTCCTCTCTCTCTCTCTCTCTCCCCTCTCTTCCTCCTCTCTCTCTCCCCCCTTCCTCTCTCTCACCCCTCTTCCTCTCTCTCTCACCCCTCCTCTCTCTCACCCCTCTCCCTCTCTCTCACCCCTCTCCCTCTCTCTCACCCCTCTCCCTCTCTCACCCCTCCCCCTCTCTCTCACCCCTCTCCCTCTCTCACCCCTCCCCCTCTCTCTCACCCCTCCCTCTCTCTCTCCGCTCCCTCTCTCTCACTGCTCCTTCTCTCTCTCCCCTCCCTCTCTCTCACCCCTCTTCCTCTCTCTCACCCCTCTTCCACTCTCTCACCCTCTCTCACCCCTCTTCCTCTCTCTCACCCCTCCCTCTCTCTCAGCCCTCCTTCTCTCTCAGCCCTCCCTCTCTCTCACCCCTCCCTCTCGCTCCTCTCCCTCTCTCTCACCCTCTTCCTCTCTCTCCTCTTCCTCTCTCTCTCCCCTCTTCCTCTCTCTCTCCCCTCTTCCCCTCTCTCACACCCCTCCCTCTCTCTCACCCCTCCCTCTCTCTCACCCCTCTTCCTCTTTCGCACCCCCTCTCTCTCACCCCTCTTCCTCTTTCTCACCCCTCTTTCTCTCTCTCTCCCCTCTTCCTCTCTCTATCACCCCTCTTCCTCTCTATCACCCCTCCCTCTCTCTCACCCCTCTTCCTCTCTCTCACCCCTCTTCCTCTCTCCCCTTTTACTCTCTCTCTCCCCTCTTCCTCTCTCTCAACCCTCTCTCTCACCCCTCCCTCTCTCACACCCCTCCCTCTCTCAGACCCCTCCCTCTCTCTCACCCCTCCCTCTCTCTCACCCCTCTTCCTCTCTCTCACCCCTCTTCCTCTCTCTCACCCCTCTTCCTCTCTCTCACCCCTCTTCCCCTCTCTCTCCCCTCTTCCTCTCTCTATCACCCCTCTTCCTCTCTATCACCCCTCCCTCTCTCTCACCCCTCTTCCTCTCTCTCTCCCCTCTTCCTCTCTCTCTCTCACCCCTCCTCTCTCTCTCACCCCTCCTCTCTCTCACCCCTCCTCTCTCTCACCCCTCCTCTCTCTCACCCCTCCTCTCTCTCTCACCCCTCTTCCTCTCTCTCACCCCTCTTCCTCTCTCTCACCCCTCCCTCTCTCTCACCCCTTTTCTTCTCTCTCACTGCTCTTCCTCTCTCTCTCACCCCTCTTCGTCTCTCTCACCCCTCTTCCTCTCTCTCAAACCCCTCTTCCTCTCTCTCAAACCCCTCTTCCTAACTCTCACCCCTCTTCCTCTTTCTCACCCCTCTCTCTCTCACCCCTCCCTCTCTCTCACCCCTCTCTCTCTCACCCCTCTTCCTCTCTCTCACCCCTCCCTCTCTCTCACCCCTTTTCTTCTCTCTCACTGCTCTTCCTCTCTCTCTCACCCCTCTTCGTCTCTCTCACCCCTCTTCGTCTCTCTCACCCCTCTTCGTCTCTCTCACCCCTCTTCCTCTCTCTCTCACCCCTCTTCCTCTCTCTCAAACCCCTCTTCCTCTCTCTCTCACCCCTCTTCCTCTTTCTCACCCCTCTTCCTCTTTCTCACCCCTCTCTCTCTCACCCCTCCCTCTCTCTCACCCCTCTTCCTCTCTCTCACCCCTCTTCCTCTCTCTCTCACCGCTCCCTCTCCCTCTCCCCTCCCTCTCTCTCACCCCTCTTCCTCTCTCTCACCCCTCCCTCTCTCTCACCCTTCTTCCTCTCTCTCACCCCTCTTCCTCTCTCTCACCCCTCGTCCTCTCTCTCTCACCCTTCCCTCACTCACACCCCTCCCTCTCTCTCACCCCTCTTCCTCTCTCTCACCCCTTTTCTTCTCTCTCACTGCTCTTCCGCTCTCTCTCACCCCTCTTCGTCTCTCTCACCCCTCTTCCTCTCTCTCTCACCCCTCTTCCTCTCTCTCTCCCCCCTTCCTCTCTCTCTCCCCTCTTCCTCTCTCTCACCCCTCTTCCTCTCTCTCTCACCCCTCTTCCTCTCTCTCTCACCCCTCTTCCTCTGTCTCTCACCCCTCTTCCTCTTTCTCACCCCTCCCTCTCTCTCACCCCTCTTCCTCTCTCTCTCCCCCCTCTTCCTCTCTCTCTCCCCTCTTCCTCTCTCTCTCCCCTCTTCCTCTCTCTCTCACCCTTCCCTCTCTCACACCCCTCCCTCTCTCTCACCCCTCCCCCTCTCTCACCCCTCTTCCTCTCTCACCCCTCCCTCTCTCTCACCCCTCTCAATCTCTCTCACCCCTCTTCCTCTCTCTCTCACCCGTCCCTCTCTCTCACCCCTCCCTCTCTCTCACCCCTCCCTCTCTCTCACCGCTCCCTCTCTCTCTCCTCCCCCTCTCTCTCACCCCTCTTCCTCTCTCTCACCCCTCTTCCACTCTCTCACCCTCTCTCACCCCTCTTCCTCTCTCTCACCCCTCTTCCTCTCTCTTCCTCTCTCTCTCCCCTCTTCCTCTCTCTCTCACCCTTCCCTCTCTCACACCCTCCCTCTCTCTCACCCCTCCCCCTTTCTCACCCCTCCCCCTCTCACCCCTCTTCCTCTCCCTCTCACCCCTCTTCCTCTCTCTCACCCCTTTTCTTCTCTCTCACTGCTCTTCCTCTCTCTCTCACCCCTCTTCATCTTTCTCACCCCTCTTCATCTCTCTCACCCCTCTTCCTCTCTCTCTCACCCCTCTTCATCTCTCTCACCCCTCTTCCTCTCTCTCTCACCCCTCTTCCTCTCTCTCTCCCCTCTTCCTCTCTCTCTCCCCTCTTCCTCTCTCTCTCACCCCTCTTCCTCTTTCTCACCCCTCCCTCTCTTTCACCCCTCTTCCTCTCTCTCTCCCCCTCTTCCTCTCTCTCTCCCCTCTTCCTCTCTCTCTCACCCCTCTCTCACACCCCTCCCTCTCTCTCACCCCTCCCCCTCTCTCACCCCTCTTCCTCTCTCACCCCTCTTCCTCTCTCTCACCCCTCTTCCTCTCTCTCACCCCTCCCCCTCTCTCACCCCTTTTCTTCTCTCACTGCTCTTCCTCTCTCTCACCCCTCTTCGTCTCTCTCACCCCGCTTCGTCTCTCTCACCCCTCTTCCTCTCTTTCACCTTTTCCTCTCTGACCCCTCTGCCTCTTTCTCACCCCTCCCTCTCTCTCACCCCTCTTCCTCTCTCTCACCTCTCACCCCTCTTTGTCTCTCACCCCTCCCTCTCTCTCAGCCCTCCTTCTCTCTCACCCCTCCCTCTCTCTCAGCCCTCCTTCTCTCTCACCCCTCCCTCTCGCTCCCCTCCCTCTCTCTCACCCTTCTTCCTCTCTCTCTCTGTCCCCTCTTCCTCTCTCTCTCCCCCCTCTTCCTCTCTCTCTCCCCCTTCCTTTCTCTCACCCCTCTTCCTCTCTCTCTCCCCTCTTCCCCTCTCTCACACCCCTCCCTCTCTCTCACCCCTCCCCCTCTCTCACCCCTCTTCCTCTCTCACCCCTGCCTCTCTCTCACCCCTCTTCCTCTTTCTCACCCCCTCTCTCTCACCCCTCTTCCTCTTTCTCACCCCTCTTCCTCTCTCTCCTCTTCCTCTCTCTATCACCCCTCTTCCTCTCTATCACCCCTCCCTCTCTCTCACCCCTCTTCCTCTCTCTCTCCCCCTTCGCTCTCTCACACCCTTCCCTCTCTCACACTCCTCCCTCTCTCTCACCCCTCCCCCTCTCTCACCCCTTCCCCTCTCTCACCCCTCTTCCTCTCTATCACCCCTCCCTCTCTCTCACCCCTCTTCCTCTCTCTCACCCCTCTTCCTCTCTCTCTCCCCTTTTACTCTCTCTCTCCCCTCTTCCTCTCTCTCTCACCCTTTCCTTTCTCTCACCCCTCCCTCTCTCTCACCCCTCCCTCTCTCACACCCCTCCCTCTCTCTCACCCGTCTTCCTCTCTCTCACCCCTCCCTCTCTCTCACCTCTCCCTCTCTCTCACCCCTCTTCCACTCTCTCACCCCTTTTCTTCTCTCTCACTGCTCTTCCTCTCTCTCACTCCTCTTCGTCTTTCTCACCACTCTTCCTCTCTCTCACCCCTCTTCCTCTCTCTCTCTCCCCTCTTCTTCTCTCTATCACCCCTCTTCCTCTCTCTCACCCCTCTTCCTCTCTCTCTCTCACCCTTCCTCTCTCTCTCCCCTCTTCCTCTCTCTCTCCCCTCTTCCTCTCTCTCTCCCTTCTTCCTCCCACCCTTCCCTCTCTCACACCCCTCCCTCTCTCACCTCTCTCCCTCTCTCTCCCCCTTCCCTCTCTCACACCCCTCCCTCTCTCACACTCCTCCCTCTCTCTCACCCCTCCCCCTCTCTCACCCCTCCCCCTCTCTCACCCCTCTTCCTCTCTCACCCCTACCTCTCTCTCACCCCTCTTCCTCTTTCTCACCCCTCTTCCTCTTTCTCACCCCCTCTCTCTCAGCCCTCTTCCTCTTTCTCACCCCTCTTCCTCTCTCTCTCCCCTTTTCCTCTCTCTATCACCCCTCTTCCTCTCTCTCACCTCTCTCCCTCTCTCTCACCCCTCTTCCTCTCTCTTTCACCCCTCTTCCTCTCTCTCTCATCCCTCTTCCTCTCTCTCTCTCACCCTCTTCCTCTTCCTCTCTCTCAAATCCCTCTTCCTCTCTCTGTCACCCCTCTTCCTCTCTCTCTCACACCTCCCTCTCTCTCACCACTTCCTCTCTCTCACCCCTCTCTCTCTCTCCCCTCTTCCTCTCTCTCCCCTCTTCCTCTCTCTCTCCCCTCTTCCTCTCTCTCTCACCCCTCTTCCTCTCTCTCACCCCTCTTCCTCTCTCTCTCACCCCTCTTCCTCTCTCTCAAACCCCTCTTCCTCTCTCTCTCCCCCACTTCCTCTCTCTCTCCCCTCTTCCTCTCTCTATCACCCCTCTTCCTCTCTCTATCACCCCTCTTCCTCTCTATCACCCCTCCCTCTCTCTCACCCCTCTTCCTCTCTCACCCCTCTTCCTCTCTCACCCCTCTTCCTCCCTCTCTCCCCTCTTCCTCTCTCTCTCACCCTTCCCTCTCTCTCACCCCTCCCTCTCTCACACCCCTCCCTCTCTCTCACCCCTCTTCCTCTCTCTCTCTCAGCCCTCCCTCTCTCTCACCCCTCTCTCTCACCCTCTTCCTCTCTCTCAAATCCCTCTTCCTCTCTCTCTCACCCCTCTTCCTCTCTCTCTCACCCCTCTTCCTCTCTCTCACCCCTCTTCCTCTCTCTCACCCCTCTTCCTCTCTCTCTCTCACCCTTCCTCCTCTCTCTCTCTCACCCTTCCTCTCTCTCTCTCTCACCCTTCCCTCTCTCTCACCCCTCCCTCTCTCTCACCCCTCCCCCTCTGTCACCCCTCCCTCTCTCTGACCCCTCTTCCTCTCACCCCTCTTCCTCTCCCCTCCCTCTCTCTCACCTCTCTCCCTCTCTCTCACCCCTCTTCCTCTCTCTCACCCCTCTTCCTCTCTCTTTCACCCCTCTTCCTCTCTCTCTCATCCCTCTTCCTCTCTCTCAAATCCCTCTTCCTCTCTCTGTCACCCCTCTTCCTCTCTCTCTCACACCTCCCTCTCTCTCACCCCTTCCTCTCTCTCACCCCTCTCTCTCTCTCTCTCCCCTCTTCCTCTCTCTCACCCCTCTTCCTCTCTATCACCCCTCCCTCTCTCTCACCCCTCTTCCTCTCTCTCTCCCCTCTTCCTCTCTCTCTCCCCTCTTCCTCTCTCTCTCACCCTTCCCTCTCTCTCACCCCTCCCTCTCTCACACCCTCCCTCTCTCTCACCCCCCCCTCTCTCACCCCTCTTCCTCTCTCTCTCTCACCCCTCCCTCTCTCTCACCCCTCTCTCTCACCCTCTTCCTCTCTCTCAAATCCCTCTTCCTCTCTCTGTCACCCCTCTTCCTCTCTCTTTCTCACCCCTCCCTCTCTCTCTCCCCTCTTCCTCTCTCTATCACCCCTCTTCCTCTCTATCACCACTCCCTCTCTCTCACCCCTCCCTCTCTCTCACCCCTCTTCCTCTCTCTCACCCCTCTTCCTCTCTCTCACCCCTCCCTCTCTCACACCCCTCCCACTCTCTCACCCCTCTTCCTCTCTCTCTCTCTCACCCCTCCCTCTCTCTCACCGCTCCCTCTCTCTCACCGCTCCCTCTCTCTCTCCCTCCCCCTCTCTCTCTCCTCCCCCTCTCTCTCACCCCTCTTCCTCTCTCTCACCCCTCTTCCACTCTCTCACCCTCTCTCACCCCTCTTCCTCTCTCTCACCCCTCTTCCTCTCTCTTCCTCTCTCTCTCCCCTCTTCCTCTCTCTCTCACCTCTTCCTCTCTCTCACCCCTCTTCCTCTCTCACCCCTCGTCCTCTCTCTCTCACCCTTCCCTCTCTCACACCCCTCCCTCTCTCTCAACCCTCCCCCTTTCTCACCCCTCCCCCTCTCACCCCTCTTCCTCTCTCTCTCACCCCTCTTCCTCTCTCTCACCCCTTTTCTTCTCTCTCACTGCTCTTCCTCTCTCTCTCACCCCTCTTCCTCTCTCTCTCTCCCCTCTTCCTCTCTCTCTCTCCCCTCTTCCTCTCTCTCTCCCCTCTTCCTCTCTCTCTCCCCTCTTCCTCTCTCTGTCACCCCTCTTCCTCTCTCTTTCTCACCCCTCCCTCTCTCTCACCCCTCTTCCTCTCTCTCTCTCACCCCTCTTCCTCTCTCTCACCCCTCTTCCTCTCTCTCACCCCTCTTCCTCTCTCTCTCACCCCTCTTCCTCTCTCTCTCACCCCTCCCCCTCTCTCTCACCCCTCCCCTCTCTCTCACCCCTCCCCCTCTCTCTCACCCCTCCCCCTCTGTCACCCCTCCCTCTCTCTCACCCCTCTTCCTCTCACCCCTCTTCCTCTCCCCTCCCTCTCTCTCACCTCTCTCCCTCTCTCTCACCCCTCTTCCTCTCTCTCACCCGTTTTCCTCTCTCTTTCACCCCTCTTCCTCTCTCTCTCATCCCTCTTCCTCTCTCTCAAATCCCTCTTCCTCTCTCTGTCACCCCTCTTCCTCTCTCTCTCACACCTCCCTCTCTCTCACCCCTTCCTCTCTCTCTCCCCTCTTCCTCTCTCTCACCCCTCTTCCTCTCTATCACCCCTCCCTCTCTCTCACCCCTCTTCCTCTCTCTCACCCCTCTTCCTCTCTCTCACCCCTCTTCCTCTCTCTCTCCCCCTCTTCCTCTCTCTCTCACCCTTCCCTCTCTCTCACCCCTCCCTCTCTCACACCCTCCCTCTCTCTCACCCCTCCCCCTTTCTCACCCCTCCCCCTCTCACCCCTCTTCCTCTCTCTCTCACCCCTCTTCCTCTCTCTCACCCCTTTTCTTCTCTCTCACTGCTCTTCCTCTCTCTCTCACCCCTCTTCCTCTCTCTCTCTCCCCTCTTCCTCTCTCTCTCTCCCCTCTTCCTCTCTCTCTCCCCTCTTCCTCTCTCTCTCCCCTCTTCCTCTCTCTGTCACCCCTCTTCCTCTCTCTTTCTCACCCCTCCCTCTCTCTCACCCCTCTTCCTCTCTCTCTCACCCCTCTTCCTCTCTCTCACCCCTCTTCCTCTCTCTCACCCCTCTTCCTCTCTCTCTCACCCCTCTTCCTCTCTCTCTCACCCCTCCCCCTCTCTCTCACCCCTCCCCTCTCTCTCACCCCTCCCCCTCTCTCTCACCCCTCCCCCTCTGTCACCCCTCCCTCTCTCTGACCCCTCTTCCTCTCACCCCTCTTCCTCTCCCCTCCCTCTCTCTCACCTCTCTCCCTCTCTCTCACCCCTCTTCCTCTCTCTCACCCGTCTTCCTCTCTCTTTCACCCCTCTTCCTCTCTCTCTCATCCCTCTTCCTCTCTCTCAAATCCCTCTTCCTCTCTCTGTCACCCCTCTTCCTCTCTCTCTCACACCTCCTTCTCTCTCACCCCTTCCTCTCTCTCTCCCCTCTTCCTCTCTCTCACCCCTCTTCCTCTCTATCACCCCTCCCTCTCTCTCACCCCTCTTCCTCTCTCTCACCCCTCTTCCTCTCTCTCACCCCTCTTCCTCTCTCTCTCCCCTCTTCCTCTCTCTCTCACCCTTCCCTCTCTCTCACCCCTCCCTCTCTCACACCCTCCCTCTCTCTCACCCCTCTTCCTCTCTCTCTCTCACCCCTCCCTCTCTCTCACCCCTCTCTCTCACCCTCTTCCTCTCTCTCAAATCCCTCTTCCTCTCTCTGTCACCCCTCTTCCTCTCTCTGTCACCCCTCTTCCTCTCTCTGTCACCCCTCTTCCTCTCTCTTTCTCACCCCTCCCTCTCTCTCTCCCCTCTTCCTCTCTCTATCACCCCTCTTCCTCTCTCTCACCCCTCTTCCTCTCTCTCTCCCCTCTTCCTCTCTCTCTCACCCTTCCCTCTCTCTCACCCCTCCCTCTCTTACACCCTTCCCACTCTCTCACCCCTCTTCCTCTCTCTCTCTCTCACCCCTCCCTCTCTCTCACCGCTCCCTCTCTCTCATCCCTCTCCCTCTCTCTCACCCCTCTTCCTCTCTCTCTCACCCGTCCCTCTCTCTCTCACCCGTCCCTCTCTCTCACCCCTTCCTCTCTCTCACCGCTCCCTCTTTCTCTCCTCCCCTCTCTCTCTCCTCCCCCTCTCTCTCACCCCTCTTCCTCTCTCTCACCCCTCTTCCACTCTCTCACCCTCTCTCACCCCTCTTCCTCTCTCTTCCTCTCTCTCTCCCCTCTTCCTCTCTCTCTCACCTCTTCCTCTCTCTCTCACCTCTTCCTCTCTCTCACCCCTCTTCCTCTCTCACCCCTCGTCCTCTCTCTCTCACCCTTCCCTCTCTCACACCCCTCCCTCTCTCTCAACCCTCCCCCTTTCTCACCCCTCACCCTCTCTCACCCCTCTTCCCTCTCTCTCACCCCTCTTCTTCTCTCTCACTGCTCTTCCTCTCTCTCTCACCCCTCTTCGTCTCTCTCACCCCTCTTCCTCTCTCTCTCCCTCTCTCTCTCCCCTCTTCCTCTCTCTGTCACCCCTCTTCCTCTCTCTCTCTCCCCTCTTCCTCTCTCTCTCACCCCTCTTCCTCTCTCTCTCACCACTCTTCCTCTCTCTCTCCCCTCTTCTTCTCTCTATCACCCCTCTACCTCTCTCTCACCCCTCCCTCTCTCTCACTCCTCTTCCTCTCTCTCTCTCACCCCTCCCTCTCTCTCACCCCTCTCTCTCACCCTCTCTCTCACCCCTCTTCCTCTCTCTGTCACCCCTCTTCCTCTCTCTCTCACCCCTCTTTCTCTCTCTGTCACCCCTCTTCCTCTCTCTGTCACCCCTCTTCCTCTCTCTCTCCCTTCTTCCTCTCACCCCTCCCCCTCTCTCTCACCCCTCCCCTCTCTCTCTCACCCCTCCCCCTCTCTCTCACCCCTCCCTCCTCTGTCACCCCTCCCTCTCTCTGACCCCTCTTCCTCTCACCCCTCTTCCTCTCTCCTCCCTCTCTCTCACCTCTCTCCCTCTCTTTCACCCCTCTTCCTCTCTCTTTCACCCCTCTTCCTCTCTCTCTCATCCCTCTTCCTCTCTCTCTCTCTCACCCCTCTCTCTCACCCTCTTCCTCTCTCTCAAATCTTCCTCTCTGTCACCCCTCTTCCTCTCTCTATCACCCCTCTTCCTCTCTATCACCCCTCCCTCTCTCTCACCCCTCTTCCTCTCTCTCACCCCTCTTCCTCTCTCTCTCCCCTCTTCCTCTCTCTCTCCCCGCTTCCTCTCTCTCTCACCCTTCCCTCTCTCTCACCCCTCCCTCTCTCTCACCCCTCTTCCTCTCTCTCACCCCTCTTCGTCTCTCTCACCCCTCCCTCTCTCTCACCCCTCCCTCTCTCTCACCCCTCTTCCTCTCCCTCTCACCCCTCTTCCTCTCCCTCTCACCCCTCTTCCTCTCTCTCTCTCACCCCTCTCTCACCCCCTCTTCCTCTCTCTCACCCCCTCTTCCTCTCTCTCACTCCCTCTTCCTTTCTCTCACTGTCCTCTTCCTCTCTCACCCTCCTCTTCCTCTCTCTCTCACCCCTCTCTCACCCTCTTCCTCCCTCACACCCCCCCTTCCTCTCTCTCACCCCTCCCTCTCTCTCACCCCTCTTCATCTCTCTCACCCCTCTTCATCTCTCTCACCCCTCTTCATCTCTCTCAAACCCCTCTTCCTCTCTCTCACCCCTCTCCCTCTCTCTCAGCCCTCTTCCTCTCTCTCACCCTTCTCTCTCTCTCACCCCTCCCTCTCTCTCTCACCCCTCTCTCACCCCTCTTCCTCTCTCTCAAACCCTTCTTCCTCTCTCACACCCCCCCTTCCCCTCTCTCTCACCCCCTCTGCTCTCTCTCCTTTTCTTCTCTCTCCCTCACCCCCTTCCTCTCTCTCACTTCCTTCTTCCTCTCCCCCACTATCTCACCACCTCTTCTCTCTCATTTCCTCTCTCTCACCACCTTCCTCTCTCCATCTCTCTTGCCCCTCTCCCTCACTCCTTCCTCTCTCTCTCACAACCCACTTCTTCACTCTCCTCTCTCACCCCTTTCTTCCTCTCTCTCCCTCCCTCTCTCTCACCCCCCACTCCTCTCTCTCCCTCTCCCGCATAGATAAATAGGAATCCTTACTGTACACAATGCACAGTTCTTGCTGCTGAGAGCAGCTTGTCCGGGGAGTTAATGATTACACAACTCACTGGCAATGGGTTACACAGCAACTCAGCAAACAGAGTGAGCAAGCGAGGGAGGGAAGGAACCTGGGCCAACTCGAGTTATCAGGTGATGGCATTGACTTTGGCTAGGATGGAGTATTGGTAGCCACCGTGGAGTTCCCACTCCTGCTCCATTGTCTGCCTAGGCTTTGTATACCCAGTGTTATCAGGGACTGATTTAATACAATCAGGGCAGGAACCTGTGAGCGGGTTTCCTGTCAATCAGGTCGACAGCAAATGCAGGCAATCACACATCAAAAGGAAGTGGCGTGTGGAATTTGTGATGTGGGTTAAGGGGTGTGGTGCATTGGCTCCAAGCCTTCGCATTTATCCCGTTCACATCTCTCAATCAACTGACTCTCCCCAACCCAAATTAAAGTCAAGCTGGAAGAGGTTGATTCCTTTATAGTTTATGTGCAGAGTTAAACACTTAAATGAAGCAGTATACCTTCACTGGGCTGTTGAGCGCTGCCTTCCTCAGGCTCTGGAAAGATTCAAATTCAGATTCAGTTAGTTATCACATGTACCATACATTAAAGCATACAGTGAAATGTGTCATCTGAGTTAGCAACCAACGCAACGTAAGGATATGCAGGGGAGGGGGGCAGCCCGCAAGTGTTTCCACACATTCTGGTGCAAACATAGCATATCTACAATGCTCAGCAGAACAACAAAACAAAACCAGCTCCTTCTTTGCTCCCACCCATGCACACACAGACAGTCCTCTAACCCCAGTATAGGCTGACCCTGGGCCTTCAGCCTCCATGGGATTCACAAACATCTGATTTCCCTATAGACTTGCAAACCTGGGACTTCAGCCGTTGGGCCTCAACCTCTGGACTTCCCGATTGACCTGTGGTCAAAACACTTTGAGGTCCCCATAACTTTTAAAGGAAAGTATACATTTATGATATCAACACCCTCCTAAATAACTTTGGAGTGCAGTCACTGAAGGGAAAAAAAAACAGCCATTTTTACACAATAGATTCTACAGATGCTGTAAGTCTTGAGTGACGCATAGAAAATGCTGGATGAACTCAACAGGCTATGTTTTGGGTTGAGACCCTTCATCCGGCCACAAGCAGCAATCTGAAAACTGACCTGTTAATCTATTTTTAGGGTTGTTGGTTAAAGAACACAACCGTTGCCCAAACACCACGGGGACTGTCCTTGGGTTTTACTGAGGTTGTGGTTAGGATCCCACTTCCTAAAGTCAGTGACTGAATTGTTTGGGGTTTTTATGACAATGACCAGATATGCCCATGAATACAAAAACTGCTGTCAAACCCACTTCCCCCGTGTCTAAAATGTTTTAACACGCAATCAATTCCAGTTGCTGCTTGTAATCCATGTACACACAGGCCCATCAGTCTAAAAGCTCTGACATGCACACACTCCCCCTCCAGCCCCTTCAGGGCAACAGTTCATAAATGTTTTATGGGCTATGTATGTGTTACCTGCCTGTGGGCTCTGCGTTACAAGCAGTGCATTACTGAAGTGTAGTCTTAACCTAATATGTGCTATACTTGCAGCTACACGATGCATCAGTGTAATAGTACGTCTCTGTCAGGGGATGGATGGAATGGTGGGCATGTAGGAGGAGCTGGGAGGTAGGATGTGGAATTGCGGAGAGAGAGATGGAGCCATTCAGGGAGGGAGTGATGGGAGTAAGGCTGTTGACCCTCAACAATTTGATCTTCAACCAGATTGATTCCTGGGATGGCAGGACTTTCATATGATGGAAGACTGGATCCACTAGGCTTATACTTGTTGGAATTTAGAAGATTGAGGGGGGATCTTATTGAAACATATAAAATCCTAAAGGGATTGGACAGGCTAGATGCAGGAAGATTGTTCCCGATGTTGGGGAAGTCCGGAACGAGGGGTCACAGTTTGAGGATAAAGGGGAAGCCTTTTAGGACCGAGATGAGGAAAAACTTCTTCACACAGAGAGTGGTGAATCTGTGGAATTCTCTGCCACAGGAAACAGTTGAGGCCAGTTCATTGGCTATATTTAAAAGGGAGTTAGATATGGCCCTTGTGGCTAAAGGGATCAGGGGGTATGGAGGGAAGGCAGGTACAGGGTTCTGAGTTGGATGATCAGCCATGATCATACTGAATGGCGGTGCAGGCTCGAAGGGCCAAATGGTCTACTCCTGCACCTGTTTTCTATGTTTCTATGTATCGATCCGCCTTGTCTGAATACTTCACAGCTGGGTATGGCAACTGTTCTGCCTATTACTGCTAGAAACTGCAGAGGGTTGTAGACACAGCTCAGTACATCATGGAACTAATCCTAATGGAGCCTGAAATATCGACTGTTTATTCTCCTTTATAGATGCTGCCTAACCTGCTGAGTTTTACATGTTATAGTGCAATACAGCACAGAAATCACACCCTTCAACCTTATATTTAAAGATATAGTTTGATAGATTTTCTTGAATAGCAGGCAAAACTAGGCTGAGAAGTGGCAGATGGAGTTCAACCCAGATAAGTTCATTTTGGTAGGTTAAATACGATGGTAGAATATAGTATTAATTGTAAGACTCTTGGCAGTGTGGAGGATCAGAGGGATCTTGGGGTCCGAGTCCATAGGACGTTCAAAGCAGCTGCGCAGGTTGACTGTGGTTAAGAAGGCATACGGTGTATAGTATTGGCCTTAATCATGGAATTGAATTTAGGAACCAAGAGATAATGTTGCAGCTATATAGGACCCTGGTCAGACCCCACTTGGAGTACTGTGCTCAGTTCTGGTCGCCTCACTACAGGAAGGATGTGAAAACCATGGAAAGAGTGCAGAGGAGATTTACAAGGATGTTGCCTGGATTGGGGAGCATGCCTTATGAAAACAGGTTGAGTGAACTCGGCCTTTTCTCCTTGGAGCGACGGAGGATGAGAGGTGACCTGATAGAGGTGTATAAGGTGATG
This sequence comes from Mobula hypostoma, assembly GCF_963921235.1. Lineage (NCBI taxonomy): Eukaryota > Metazoa > Chordata > Chondrichthyes > Myliobatiformes > Myliobatidae > Mobula > Mobula hypostoma. The sequence continues at coordinate 30,798,426 of NC_086097.1, read as the reverse complement.
AGAGGCATTGATCGTGTGGATAGTCAGAGGCTTTTTCCCAGGGCTGAAATGGTTGCCACAAGAGGACACAGGTGTAAGGTGCTGGGGAGTAGGTACAGAGGAGATATTGGGGGTAAGTTTTTTACGCAGAGGGTGGTGAGTGCCTGGAATGGGCTGTCAGCAACGGTGGTGGAGGCGGATACGATAGGGTCTTTTAAGAGACTTTTGGATAGGTACATGGAACTTAGAAAAACAGAGGGCTATGGGTAAGCCTAGTAATTTCTAAGGTAGGGACATGTTTGGCACGGCACAACTTTGTGGGCTGAAGGGCCTGTATTGTGCTGTAGGTTTTCTATGTTTCTGTGATTATGAGGAAAAGGCAGGTAGGTGGATCTGAGTCTATGGCCAGATCTGCCATGTTCTTATTTAGTGGCAGAGCAGGCTCGATGGGCCAGATGGCCGACTCCTGCTCCTGTTTCTTGTGTTCTTTTGTAACTTGTCCATGCCGACCAAATTGCCAAATTGAGCTAGTCCTATTTGCCCCTGTTTGACTCATATCCCTTTTACCCTTTCCTATCCCTGTACCTGTCCAAATGTCTTTAAATGTCATAATTGTTCCTGCCTATACAACTTCCTTTGGCAGTTTGTTACAGGCACTGTAGAGCTTGAGTTACAAGGAAAAGCTGGATGAGCTGGGACTGTTTCCCTTTAGCATATGAGGCTGGGAGTTGATCGTGCTGAGGTTTATAAAATCATGAAGGTCCATAGATAAGGAGCATGGTCACAAGTCAAGTCAAGTCACTTTTTATTGCCATTTTGACTATAACTGCTGGTACAGTACACAGTAAAAACAAGGCAACATTTTTCAGGACCACGGTGCTACATGAACAATACAAAAACTACACTGAACTACGTAAAACAACACAAAACTACACCACACTCACAACAAGCTGGAGGAACTCAGCAGGCCGGGCAGCATCTGTGGAAACGTTGACTGATCGTTTCCACGGATGCTGCCCTACCTGCTGTGTTCCTCCAGCTTGTTGTGAGTGTTGCTTTGACCCCAGCATCCGCAGAGTATTGTGTGTTTACAAAACTACGCCAGACTACAGACCTACGCAGGACTGCATAAAGTGCACAAAACAGTGCAGGCATTACAATAAATAATAAACAAGACAATAGGCACAGTAGAGGGCGGTAGGTTGGTGTCAGTCCAGGCTCTGGGTATTGAGGAGTCTGATGGCTTGGGGGAAGAAACTGTTACATAGTCTGGTCGTGAGAGCCTGAATACTTCGGTGCCTTTTGCCAGATGGCAGGAGGGAGAAGAGTTTGTATGAGGGGTGCGTGGGGTCCTTCATAATGCTGTTTGCTTTACGGATGCAGCATGTGGTATAAATGCCTGTAATGGCGGGAAGAGAGACCCCGATGACCTTCTCAGCTGACCTCACTATCCGCTGCAGGATCTTGCCATCCGAGATGGTACAATTTCCGAACCAGGCAGTGATGCAGCTGCTTGGGATGCCCTCAATACAACCTCTATAGAATGTGGTGAGGATGGGGGGGTGGGAGATGGACTTTTCTCAGCCTTCGCAGAAAGTAGAGACGCTGCTGGGCTTTCTTTGCTATGGAGCTGGTGTTGAGGGACCAGGTGAGATTCTCTGCCAGGTGAACACCAAGAAATTTGGTGCTCTTAACGATCTCTGCGGAGGAGTTGTCGATGTTCAACGGAGAGTGGTCCTCCTGAAGTCAACGACCATCTCTTTTGTTTTGTTCACATTCAGAGAAAGGTTGTTGGCTTTGCACCAGTCTATTAGTTGCTGCGCCTCCTCTCTGTATGCTGACTCGTCATTCTTGCTGATGAGAAAGTCAGTCTCTTTCCCAGGGTAGGAGAGTCTAAAACAGGATAGAATCAGAATCAGGTTTAATATCGCTGACATATGGTCCTGTGCATGTAAAAAAAATTCTGTAAAGCGAAGATGCTTTCAAAGGTAATGAATTGAAAAGTTTCTAAATATCAAAAAAATTGCTATAAGGAGCAGTAAACAGTAAAAAAACTACATCAAATCAATATTTGGTGTCACCACACTTTACATTTAAAACAATATCATTTCTCTTTGGTACATTGTGCAGTTTTATTAGAAAAATGGCTGTTCCAAGCATCTTGGAGAACTAGCTGTAGATCTGCAGACTTTGGCTGTCTCAGTTGCTTCTGTTTCTCCCGATAATTCCAGAAAGCCTCGATGATGTTGAGATCAGGGCTCTATGGAGGCCATGCCATCTGAAACCATATGAAAGATCTAGAACAACAGGAATTCTGCAGATGCTGGAAATTCAAGCAACACACATCAAAGTTGCTGGTGAACGCAGCAGGCCAGGCAGCATCTCTAGGAAGAGGTACAGTTGACGTTTCAGGCCAAGACCCTTCGTCAGGACTAATTGACGGAAGAGTTAGTAAGAGATTTGAAAGTGAGAAGGGGAGGGGAAGATCCAAAATGATAGGAGAAGACAGGAGGGGGAGGGATGGAGCCAAGAGCTGGACAGGTGATTGGCAAAGGGGATATGAGAGGATCATGGGACAGGGGGTCCGGGGAGAAAGACGGGGGGGGGCGGGGAACCAGAGGTTGGGCAAGGGGTATGGTCAGAGGGACAGAGGGAGAAAAAGGAGAGTGAGAGAAAGAATGTGTGTATAAAAATAAAGAACGGATGGGGTACGAGGGGGAGGTGGGGCATTAGCGGAAGTTAGAGAAGTCGATGTTCATGCCATCAGGTTGGAGGCTACCCAGACGGAATATAAGGTGTTGTTCCTCCAACCTGAGTGTGGCTTCATCTTTACAGTAGAGGAGGCCGTGGATAGACATGTCAGAATGGGAATGGGACGTGGAATTAAAATGTGTGGCCACTCTCACTATACCCCTTACCCATCCTCTGGGCTCCCCCCCCCTTTTCTTTCTCCCTAGGCCTCCTGTCCCATGATCCTCTCGTATCCCTTTTGCCAATCACCTGTCCAGTTCTTGGCTCCATCCCTCCCCCTCCTGTCTTCTCCTATCATTTTGGATCTCCCCCTCCCCCTCCCACTTTCAAATCTCTTACTAACTCTTCCTTCAGTTAGTCCTGACAAAGGGTCTCGGCCTGAAATGTCGACTGTACCTCTTCCTAGAGATGAAAAATCTAGGGTGCCTAAGACTTTTGAACAGTATTGTATGTCGTGAAATTTGTTGTTTTGCAACAGCAGTGCACTGCAATACTATAAATTACAATAAGAATATATAATAAATAATGCCAAAAAAGAGTAAATTAGCAAGGTCGTGAGGCTGGTTTTAGGTGAGAGGAAATATTTAAATAGGACCTAAGGAGCAAATTCGTCACTCAGAGGGCCGGGGGAGGGGTGGTATAGGAACTGAACTGCCAGACGGTGGGAGCAGCGAGTAGAATTATACACACAATAGGAAAATTTTAGAGGGATATGAGCCAAATGCAGGCAAATGGGACTAGGTCAGGTAGGCAACTTAGTATAGATATGATGGGCTGAAGGGTCTGTTTGCATGCTGAGTAGCTCCATAACTCTGTTATGGAATCCCTCTTCCCTCTGGGAGAAGGCTCAGGAGCTTGAAGACTCGTACGGCCAGCTTTGGGCACAACTTCTTTCCAATTGTGATGAGACTGCTGAACGGATCCTGACCCAGATCTGGGCCGTACCCTCCAAATATCCGGACCTGCCTCTCGGTTTTTTTGCACTACCTTACTTTCCATGTTTCTATTTTCTATTTATGATTTATAACTTAAATTTTTAATATTTACTATCGATTTGTAATCCAGGGAGCGGGAAGCACAGAATCAAATATCGCTGTGATGATTGTACGTTGTAGTATCAATTGTTTGGCGACAATAAATTATAAAGTGTAGATTAATCAGGCTCAGCTTGTCTCTGCTGAAATTTAGCTGAGTGAGGTAATTGCAATTTTGAAGGGTGTTGATAGTGTGGAGCATGGAAAGGATATTTCCTCTTGTTGGAAAATCTGAAAATAGTGGTTGTTGTTTAAAATTAAGGGGGTCACTCATTTAAAACTGAGATGAAGTATTAACCCCCACCACCCCCCCACCCCCGAGCGCTGCACTACTTTGCAACTCTCTTCAGCAAAGGATGGTTTTAACAGAGTCTGAATATTTTTAAGACGCAAGTAGATAGAGGTGACCAGTTATCAGAGGTAATGAGAATTCAGATTTGTAGCTAGTTAATTGGTTTATTATTGTCACTTCTTCCAAAGTACAGTAAAAAGCTTGTTTTGAATATTGTTTATACAGATCAAATAATTACACAGTGCGGAGAACAGTATAAGATCAAAGCAGAGCGCAGAATAACGTGTTATATTTACAGACAGTGCAGTGCAGGTAGATAGTAAGTCATTAAAGATTAAGATTAACTTTATTTGTCTCATGTCCAGTACATCGAAACAGTGAAACATACAGTGACGTACATCGTTTGCATCAATGATCAATACAGTACAAGCATGTGCTGGAATCAGACCGCAAGTGTCACCATGCTTCTGTCACCAAGATAGTGTGCCCACAACTTACTAACCCTAACCCATAGGATGTTGGAATGTGAGTGGAAGCTGGACTACCTGGCGGAAACCCACACAGTCATGGGCAGAATGTACAAACTCCTTACAGACTTCTGCAGGAATTGACTCCTGTAAAGTGTTAGGTTAACTGCTGCGCAAAACTAAGACCAGGGTATTGATTGTGGACTTCAGGAAGGGGAAGTCAAGGGAACACACACTAGTCCTCATCGAGGAATCATCAGTGGAAAGGGTGACCAGTTTGAAGTTCCTTGGTGTCAACATCTCTCAAGTTTTATCCTGGGCCATTGATGCGATTACAAAGAAGGCACAACGTGGCTATATTTCATGAGGAGTTTGAGGCGACTTGGTATGTCACCAAAGACTCTTGCAGAGGTATCATGGAGAGCATCCTGACTGCTTGCATCACCTTCTGGTATAGAGGGGCCACTGCACAGGACTGGAAAAAGGTGCGGAGAGTTGCCAACTTGGGCAGCTCCATCATGGGCACTCATCTCCCCAGCTTTGAGAACATCTTCAAAAGGCAATGCCTCAAAACGGTGGTATCTGTCATTAAGGACCCCCATCACCTAGGACACCCCTTCTCATTGCTACCATCAAGGAGGTGTTACAGGAACCTCAAAATACAGTTTTAGGAACAGCTTCTTCCCCTCTGCCATAAGATTTCTGAATGGACAATGAACCCATGTACACTGCCTCACCATTTCTTTTTTTTTGCTCTCTTTTTGCACTACTTATTTATTTTTATATACATTATACATATATACTTTATATATCCTTATTGTAAATTAGAGATTTTTAATTATATCTTGTAATGTACTGCTGTTGCAAAACAACAAATGTGCTGGTGCAATATTAAACCTGATTCTGATGTAAACATTGCTATAAGTTATGAATAGGTGGTGTGAAAGAGAAACAGTGAGGTAGTGTTCATGGACCATTCCAAACCACATTTGGACAGGTGTAAGGGAAGAAACTGTTCCTAAAATGTTGAGTGTAGGTTTCAGGCTACTGTACCTCCTCCCAGAATGTAGTAAAGAGAAAAGGGCATGTCCCAGATAGTGAGGGACGCTGCCTTATTGAGGCACCTTCTCTTGGAAGATATCCTTGAAGGTGGGGAGATTGTACTCATGATGATGCTGGCTAAGTCTACAATTTTAGTCTGGTCTAAGTCATGATGATGCTGGCTAAGTCTAAGTGTATGCAGCCACTTGCAATCCTGTGCATCGTACTGGAACCTGAGGGGCAGTACCGTGTCATAGCAGTGAGCATCGTGCTATTACAACACCAGTGACCCGGGCTGTATCCTGCCGCTGCCTGTAAGGAGTGTCTACATTCTTCCTGTGACTGCATGCGTTTCCTCCGGGTGCTGTGGTTTCCTCCCACGTCCCAGTGTCATACAGGTTAGTAGGTTAATTGGTTACTGTGATCATCAGCACATCCTCGCTGATTTGATTTGATGCAAATGGTGCGCCTCACTGTTTCGATGTACATGTGACAAATAAAGCTAATCTGTATCTAGTCTGAATCTTTAATTGGGAGATGTGGGCTCGTTAGGCCAGAAGGCCCTGTTACCATGCTGTATCTCTAAGTAAATACAAATAAAATTCTTGGCTGCTTTATATGTTCCCTTACTTTGTATCTCTACCTGAAGCTCTCTCCTCACCACCAGTGATCGCCCTTCTTAATAGGTAGTATTGCTCTGTACTGCGAGGCTGTTTTCAGACTCAGTGCGATTGGTGCTAATGGGAACTGAATGTTCTCTATTTTTAATCAGAACAATACATGGTGAATGCTCCTATACGAGAATTGGGAATGGTGATAGAGTGATTAGACCTTTCACTATTTGAATCTCCTCTCAAAGCTAAATAGCTTTACATGATCTGGCTGGCCTCAACCAGGCAAAGACTTGTCTTAAGCAGAGGTATGCGGTGGGATGAGCTCTTGGCTTGCAGATGAGGATGCAAATTTTGGATGGGTGGCGATGAGGGAAGAAGCCACTGTCGGACAGCGAGTAAAGAACTGATGAAATGTGCTTAATAAAAGAGTTTTGTATATGTGGTTGGACATAAATGGATGTCAGGAGACATATTAGGGCGATAGCAGAGAAGGAAATAAATACTGTTGATGGTTCATGGGATTTGGCTTTGCATGTCACCTGTGGCATAAAATACTGTATATTTAAAAATCACAAAATAAACAGAAGTTGAGCTTTATATGCCCTGTTTATTTCCAGTTTGATTAGGAGTGACATGGTATCAGAGCGGTTAGTGTAAAGCTTTACAACGCCAAAGATCAGAGGATTGGGTTTCAGTTCCTGTCGCTGACTGCAAGGAGTTCGTGTGTTCTCTCCATGACCACGTGGGTTTCCTGCGGGTGCTCTGATTCCCTTCCACATTCCAAAGACATACGGGTTGAGGTTAATAAATGGTGGGCTTGCTGCGTTGGTGCTGGAAGCATGGCGATGCTTGTGGGTGGTTCCCAGCACATCCTTGGATTGTGTTGATTGATGATGCAAACAACCCATTTCACTGTATGCTTTCATGTACATGTGACAAATAAAGATAATTTAATCTAATCCATTTACCCATCCCATTCCTGTGACCAGAGGGCTGGAAAATTGCAAATGTCACTCCACCCTTAAAGAAAGGAGGAAGGCAGCAGAAAGGAAATTATAGAACAGTTAGCCGGACCTCAGTGGTTGGGAAGATGTTTGAGTCAATTATTAAGGATGAGGTGATGGAGTATTTGGTGACATAGGACAAGATAGGACAAAATCAGCATGGTTTCCTTCAGGGAAAATCCTGCCTGACAAACCTGTTGGAATTCTTTGAGGAGATTACAAGTAGGATAGATAAAGGGGATGTAGTGGGTGTTGTATATTTGGACTTTCAGAAGGCCTTTGACAAGATGCCACACATGAGGCTGCTTACCAGGTTAAGAGCCCATGGTATTACAGGAAAGTTACTAACATGTTGGAGCATAGGCTGATTGGTAGGAGGCAGCGAGTGGGAATAAAAGGATCCTTTTCTGGTTGGCTGCCAGTGACTAGTGGTGTTCCGTAAGGGTCGGTGTTGGGACCACTTCTTTTTATGCTGTATATACAGTGGCATGCAAAAGTTTGGGCACCCCAGTCAAAATTTCTGTTACTGTGAATAGTTAGTAGAAGATGAACTGATCTCCAAAAGTCATAAAGTTAAAGATGAAACATTCTTTTCAATATTTTAAGCAAGATTAGTGTATTATTTTTGTTTTGTATAATTTTAGAGTGAAAAAAAGGAAAGGAGCACCATGCAAAAGTTTGGGCACCCCAAGAGATTTGAGCTCTCAGGTAACTTTTACCAAGGTCTCAGACTTTAATTAGCTTGTTAGGGCTATGGCTTGTTCGCAGTCATTGTTAGGAAAGGCCAGGTGATGCAAATTTCAAAGCTTTAATCACACTTTTACCAAGGTCTCAGACTTTAATTAGCTTGTTAGGGCTATGGCTTGTTCGCAGTCATTGTTAGGAAAGGCCAGGTGATGCAAATTTCAAAGCTTTATAAATACCCTGACTCCTCAAACCTTGTCCCAACAATCAGCAGCCATGGGCTTCTCTAAGCAGCTGCCTAGCACTCTGAAAATTAAAATAAATGATGCCCACAAAGCAGGAGAAGGCTATAAGAAGGTATAAGAACTATAACGAAAACCAATTTCCCCCTGGGATCAATAAAGTATGACTATGACTATGACTAAGAAGATAGCAAAGCGTTTTCAGGTAGCCGTTTTCTCAGTTCGTAATGTAATTAAGAAATGTCAGTTAACAGGACTGGTGGAGGTCAAGTTGAGGTCTGGAAGACCAAGAAAACTTTCTGAGAGAACTGCTCGTAGGATTGCTAGAAAGGCAAATCAAAACCCCCGTTTGACTGCAAAAGACCTTCAAGAAGATTTAGCAGACTCTGGAGTGGTGGTGCACTGTTCTACTGTGCATCAACACCTGCACAAATATGTCCTTCGTGGAAGAGTCATCAGAAGAAAACCTTTCCTGCATCCTCACACAAAATTCAGCATCAGAAGTTTGCAAAGGAACATCTAAACAAGCCTGATGCATTTTGGAAACAAGTCCTGTGGACTGATGAAGTTAAAATAGAACTTTTTGGTTGCTATGAGCAAAGGTATGTTTGGAGAAAAAAAAAGGGTGCAGAATTTCATGAAAAGAACACCTCTCCAACTGTTAAGCACGGGAGTGGATCGATCATGCTTTGGGCTTGTGTTGCAGCCGGTGGCACGGGGAACATTTCACTGGTAGAGGGAAGAATGAATTCAATTAAATACCAGCAAATTCTGGAAGCAAACATCACACCGTCTGTAAAAAAAGCTGAAGATAAAAAGAGGATGGCTTCTACAACAGGATAGTGATTAGATTAGATTGTGAGGACCCTCAGTCCTCATTTATTGTCATTTAGTAATGCATGCATTAAGAAATGATACAATGTTCCTCCAGTATGATATCACAGAAACACAAGACAGACCAAGACTAAAACTGACAAAAACCACATAATTATAACATATAGTTACAACAGTGCAAAACAATACTGTACCGTAATTTGATAAAGAGCAAACCATGGGCACAGTAAAAAATAGTCTCAAGCTCCCAATAGCCCCATCATCTCACGCAGACGGTAGAAGGAAGAAACTCTCCTTGCCATGAACGTCCAGCGCCGCAAATTTGCCAATGCAGCACCCTGAAAGCACCCAACCACAGCTGACTCTGAGTCCGTCCGAAAACTTTGATCCTACGACCAGCCCTCCGACACTGAGCACCATCTCTGCCTAGCGCTTCGACCCTGGCCCCGTCCGCCAAGCAACAAGCAAAGCCGAGGATTTGGGGCCTTCCCCTCCGGAGATTCTGGATCGCACAGTAGCAGCAGCAGCGAAACAGGCATTTCAGAAGTTTCACCAGATGTTCCTCCGTGCTTCTCACGTCCGTCTCCATCAGATCAGGATTGTGCACGGCATCCTACTTGACAAATAACAGACATTCATCACCGGAGTGGCCGCTGCACGCTTCTTTAGTGATCCTAAACACACCTCAAAATCCACAATGGACTACCTCAAGAGGTGCAAGCCGAAGGTTTTGCCATGGCCCTCACAGTCCCCCGACCTAAACATCATCGAAAATCTGTGGATAAACCTCAAAAGAGCAGTGCATGCAAGACGGCCCAAGAATCTCACAGAACTAGAAGCCTTTTGCAAGGAAGAATGGGTGAAAATCCCCCGAACAAGAATCAAAAGACTCTTAGCTGGCTACAGAAAGTGTTTACAAGCTGTGATACTTGCCAAAGGGGGTGTTACTGACCATGCAGGGCGCCCAAACTTTTGCTTCGGGCCCTTTTCCTTTTTGTTATTTTGAAACTGTAAAAGATGGAAATAAAAAAAGTAATCTTGCTTAAATATTAAAGAAATGTGTCATCTTTAACTTTATGCCTTTTGGAAATCAGGTCATCTTTTACTCGCTTAGCTATTCGCAGTAACAGAAATTTTGACCAGGGTGCCCAAACTTTTGCATGCCACTGTATATGATTTAGATGATGGAATAGATGGCTTTGTTGCCAGGTTTTCAGATGATACGAAGATTGATGGAGGTTAAGGTAGTGTTGAGGAAATGGGTTGAGGCTGCAGAAGGACAGACAGATTAGGAGAGTGGGCAAGAAAGTGGCAAATGAAATACAATGTTGGAAAATGCATGGTCATGCACTTCAGTAGTAGAAATAAATGTGCGGACTGTTTTCTAAATAGGGAGAAAATCCAGGAATCTAAGATGCAGAGGGACTTGGGAGTTCTTGTGCGGAACAACCTGAAGGTTAACTTGCAGGTTGAGTTGGTGGTGAGGAAGGCAAATGCCATATTAGCATTCATTTCAAGAAGTCTAAAATACTAGAGCAAGGATGTGATGCTGAGGCTTTATAAGGCATTGGTGAGGCCTCACCTTGAGTATTGTGAACAATTTAAGGCCCCTTATCTTAGAAAAGATGTGCTGGCGTTGGAGAGGGTCCAGAGGAGGTTTACAAGGATGATTCCAGGAATGAAAGGGCTATCATACGAGGAACATTTGATAGCTCTGGGTCTGTACTCGCTGGAATTCAGAAGGATGAGGGGGGGATCTCATTGAATCCTCTCAAATGTTGAAAGCCTAGACAGAGTAGATCTGGAAAGGATGTTTCCCATGGTGGGAAAGTCTAGGACAAGAGGGCACAGCCTCAGGATAGAGGCATGCCTTTCGAAACAGGGATGCGGAGAAATTTCTTTAGCCAAAGGGTGGTGAATTTGTGGAATTTGTTGCCACATGCAGCTGTGGAGGCCAGGTCGTTGGGTGTATTTAAGGCAGAGATTGACAGATTCTTAATTGGACATGGCATCAAAGGTTATGGGGAGAAGGCTGGGAATTGAGTTGAGGAGGAGAAAAAAAAGTATTAGTCATGATTGAATGGTGGAGCAGACTCGATGGGCCAGATGGCCTAATTCTGCTCCCATGTCTTATGGTTTTATGGGCCCTTCATTTTCCTCTCTATTTAATCTCATCTCAACACGAGATTGCAAGCTCTATAATGTGGAGCCAAAGTAAAAACACTGCAAGTCAGGAGTAGAGGAATTATCGATATTACAGGTCGGGATTCTGCTTCAGGGGTGGTGGATGAAAATATTCCATTAATCAGTTAGCATCTTTTAAGAGAGAAGCAGTTGGTGAATCAAGTCAATAAAGTTTCTTCGGAAGTTTGAAACGGGAGAGAAGAGGAGAATGAGCAGGAAAGTCTGTGGTAGAGCAGAGACCAGGAGAATGAATGAAGTAAGGGGTGTTCTTGTAGCCAGTGAAGAAAAATGTCTGGAGAGAACTTAAAGAAAGGAAGAGATGAATTAAATCTAAATTTACCAGAAGAGGAGATTAAAATGTTCCATGCAGTCCATAAAGACAGCCATGCGCTTCCACAAATGCAGGAGATTCTGCAGATGCTGGAAATCTTGAGCTTCACACACAAAAACACACACTGAGCTCCTCCAACATTTTCTTTGTGTTATCCTGAGCTTCCTGTTCTCTACCACAGGGATGTCCATCACACTGCCACCCAGGGTTCTGTCTTTGGCTTTCTGGAAGGTTCAGAAACTACACTCTGGTCACTCTTTGTATAGGCTTGCTGTACATCATTTCTATAATATACTGTTGACTGGACTTCACAAGAACCTCATGGGTATGAAAGTTCTCTCTCTAACACACTCTCTCTCTCTTTCTCATAGATGCACTCTGTCACCCTCTCTCACACGCACTGTCACCCTCTCACACACTCTGTCACTCTCTCATACACACTCTCTGTCACACATACTCTCTGTCTCACACACACACATTCATTCTCTGTCACTGACACACACTGTCACTCTCACACTGTCACTCTCTCTCACACACACTCAGTCACTCTGTCACACACACTCACTCTCCCACACACACTGTCACTCTCTCACACACACTCACTCAATGTTATTTTCTCATTTACATGCTGGAATTCCCTCCCCTGTTCCAGTTAGACAAAGCTCCCTCACAACAGCATCATCTTCCATATTGGTGAAATCAATATAGCACCCCTCTCTTTCCCAGTGTACTGATTTGCCATTATCTTCCTGCAATATCATTGCTTTTCACCAGAATCTCATTCAGTAATATTCATGTTAGGTGTTTTTTTTGTATGGCAAATTCTACACAGAGGCACTGATAGATTTTTTTAGCCATGACTGGTCAGTTTTGTTCCTTAAACTTCTGGGTCCCAGAAGCTGTAAACAGCGAGCTTTCACATTCACATGCCCACTGCCTCCTCTCCCTCCCTCCCCAACCGCCATAAAATCAAGCAACTGTAGAAAACATTTTATCTGTATTGCACAAGAGAAATTACATAGCTGCTGGAAATCCAAAGTAACATGCAGAAAATGCTGGATGAGCTCAGCAGGTCAGATAGCATCGTTGAATAAATAGTTGACATTAATGTTTCAGGCTGAGACCCTTCATCAGGACTGGAAAGGAAGGGGGAAGATGCCAGAATATGTGGGGGGAGGGGAAGGAGGACTAATAGGAGGTGATAAGTGAAGCCAGGTGGGTGGGAAAGGTGAAGGGCTGGAATATGGTAGGAGGAGAGAGTGGACAAGGGAAGAAGGGGGAGCACCCAGGGAAGGTGATAAGGCAGGTGATGGGAAGAGATAAGCAGCCAGGATTGGGATTAGAAGAAGAGAGAAGGGGGAAGTTAAAAAATTATGGGAAAGAGAAATCAATGTTCATGTCATCAGATTGGAGGCTACCTGTTCAGAGTATGAAGTGTTGCTCCTCCACCCTGAGAGTGGCCTGTTCATGGCAGAAAATGAAACGGTGGTCCAACATGTTGGAACGAGAATGAGGATAAGGACTAAAATAGTTAACTGCCGGGAAATTCTGCTTTTGGTGGATAGAGTGTAGGCCTTGAACAAAGCAGTCCCCCAATTTACATTGGGTCTTACCAATGTCGAGGAGGCTGTATCAGGATCATCGGATACAATAGACGACCCCAACGGATTCGTGGGTGAAGTGCTGCCTCACCTGGAAGGACTGATTGGTGAGGCAGGAGGTGAATGGGCAGGTGTAGCATTTCTAGGTTGCAACTGCTCTGCCCAGAACTGCAAGAAACCGCAGTGAGTTGTGGACACGGCTCAGCACATCGCACAAAGCAGCCATGCCCTCATGGACTCTGTCTATATATTCCACTGCCTTGGTAAAGTGACCAGCATACTCAAAGACCCCTTCCATCCCAGACATTCTGTCTTCTCTCATCTCCCATCGGGCAGAAGGTACAAAAGTTTGAAAACACAAACCACCAGGCTCAAGGATGCTTCTATCCCACTATTATAAAATTATTGAATGGACCTGATGTATGATAAAGGTGAACACTTGACCTCACAATTGACCTGGCACCTTATCATCTACCTTCATTGCTGCACTTTCTCTATAATTGTAACCCCAACATTATATTCTGCATTCTCATATTGCTTTTCCCTTGTACTACTTTAATATACTTGAAATGATTTGTATGGATGGCATACAAAACAACATTTTTCACTGTACCTCAGGACATGCGATTATAATGAATTAATTCCAATTAGCAATTACCATACATCATCACAGGAAGCTATTGGCTCCATTTACGGTAGCCGTATGGTAGAACTATGTAATGAATTCCTGTGTAATTAACTTGATAAAGGATCTCGGCCTGAAACATCGACTGTTTATTCTTCTCTATAGATGCTGTCTGACCTGCTCAAATCCTCCAGCATTTTCTGTGCATTGCTCAGGATTTTCAGTATCTGCAACATCTCTTGTCTGTGATTAATTTGACTGCTCCTTTCCTCCCCATTCCCTTCCTCCTGACAATTTAGGGCAGTACCGTAGTGGAACAGTTAGCTTTACCCTTCACAGTGCCAGCAATTGCAGCTCAGCTCCCATCGCTGTCTGTGACGAGTTTGTGCGTTCTGCCTGTGACCACATGGTTTTCCTCCATGTGCTCTGGTTTCCTCCCACATTCCAAATACAGGGATAAGTTAAAGGAGTAGTTGCTGAGAGGGTGGGAAAAGTTCATTCATTCCTCAGTGTTGGATCTGGGGTGATAGCGATACAGTTTTGTTGTTGTTGTTGCTGAACGCTGTGGCCATGCTGTGTTGGCACTGGAATGTGTGGTGACACTTATGGGCTGCCTGCAGCACATCCTTGGGTTGTGTTGATTTTAGCACAAACAATGCATTTCACTGTATGTTTTGATATACATGTGATAAATAAATCTGAATCTTATCCATTTCCCTATTGAAAGCATGTTCATGTTGAATCCATTTTCACGACCTTTTCTGTCAGTACATTACAGGACAATTCTTAGTGTTAATGATTTGACAGTTCTGAACTGAAACTAAGTTCTTACAGAATAGTTTACCAAACTTCACTCCTTTTATTTTCTTACTTCAGCGGACAGCTGTATCTAACATGGATTTAATAAGCAGGATTCACACAAGAAGTTGCAGCTGAAACTACAGCTAATGTGCTTGTCTGCTCATTTGTGAGATAGTGTATCTAACGATTCTGAGCTCCCCACGCATGTTGGTTTCTGAACCATATCTTTTTCTGTTGTTTACAGAACGGCGTCCGGAAGGAATGGGACTTCATGAAAACACATGACAGGTGAATTTCTCTTGGAATGCCGTTTGGCATTGTCTGCACCCATAGCCGTCAGCACACCTTTTCCTCACTCCACTGGTGATGTATAATTTAGATAAATGTTCCTTTCCTAATTACCATCATGTATGTTGCATCTGGTTGCCAAACCCCTCGTAACTAGCTTCTCTCATCCTGTAATCATGTTATCAGCTGCTCTGGAATATTTGCTCATGGTCCCTAATTTTGATTCTAAACAGAATATTAGAATCATAGAGCACTACAGCACAGAAACAGGCCCTTTGGCCCTTCTAGTCCTTACAAGAATGTTATTCTGCCTACTCCCATCTACCTGCACCTGGACCATAGCTCTCCATACCGCTTCCATCTATGTACTTAACCAAACTTCTCTTAAATTTTGAAATCAAACCCACACCCACCACTTAAGCAGGCAGCTCATTTCACACTTACGCCAACCTCTGAGTGAAGAAGTTCTCCCTCATATGCCCCTTAAATATTTCACCCTTAACCTTTGGCCTCAATTCAGTTTCACCCAATCTCAGTGGAAGAAGCCATTAATTCTATCTACACCCCTTATAATTTTGTATGCATTTATCAAATCTCACGTCATTCTCCTATGCTCCAGAGAAAAAAGTCCTAATCTATTCAACCTTTCCCACCACAGGATACATCCTCTCTACATCCACCCTATCTAGTCCTTTCAAAATTCGTTAGGTTTCAATGAGGTCTCCCCTGCATTCTGCTAAATTCCAGTGATTACAGGCCCACAGCTGCCAAACGCTCCTCATATGTTAACCCCTTTATTCCTGGAATCATCCTTGTGAACCTCCCCTGAGGTCCCTCCAATGACAACACATCCTTTCTGAGATATGGAGACCAAAACTGTTGACAATACTCCAAGTGTGGCCTGGCTTATGTCTTATAAAGCCTCAGTGTTACCTTCTTGCTTTTACAGTGCCCTTAAAAAGTATTCACCCCCCACCCCCGGGAAGTTTTCATGTTTTATTATTTTACAATATTGAATCACAGTGGATTTAATTTGGCTTTTTTGACACTGATCAACAGAAAAAGACTCTTTTGTGTCAAAGTGAAAAGAAATCTTAACAAAGTGATCTAAATTAATTATAAGTATAGAACACAAAATAATTGCTTGCATAAATATTCACCCCCCCCCCTTAATATGACAAACCAAATCATCACTGGTGCAGTCAATTGGATTTAGAAGTCACATAATAGAGATCACTTGTGTGCAGTCAAGGTGTTTCAACTGATTATAGTAAAAATACACCTGTATCTGGAAGGTCCAACTGCTGGTGAGTTAGTATCCTGGCAAAAGCTACACTGTGAAAACAAAAGAACACTCCAAGCAACTCTATGAAAAGGTTATTGAAAATCACAGGCCAGGAGATGGATACTAGAAAATTCCAAGTCACTGAATATCCCTTGGAGTACAGTTAAGACAATTATAAAGAAATGCAAAGAATATGGTAACAGCTGTAAATCTGCGTAGAGTAGGCCATCCACAAAAACTTGAGTGACCATGCAAGAAGGGGACTAGTGAGGGAGGCTACCAAGAGACCTATGACAACTCTGAAGGATTTACAAGCTTCAGTGGCTGAGATGGGAGAGACTGTGCACACAACAACTGTTGCCTGGCTGCTTCACCATTCAGAGCTTTATGGAAGAGTGGCAAAGAGAAAGCCATTGTTGAAAATACTCACATGAAATCTTGGCTAGAGTTTGCCAGAGGCACATGAGAGACTCTGAAGTCATCTGGAAGAAGGTTCTATGGTCTGATGAAACCAAGATTGAGGAAACCCTGCTGCAGTCTGCAAGAGAACTGAGACTTGGGAGGAGATTTGTTTTCCATCAAGACAATAATCCCAAGCATAAAGCCAAAGCTACACAAGAATGGCTTAAAAACAATAAAGTTAATGTCCTGGAGTGAACAGAGTACAGACCTCAATCCAACTGAGAACTTGTGGCTGGATTTGAAAAGGGCTGTTCACTCACGATCCCATGCAATCTGACAGAGCCTGAGCAGTTTTGTAAAGAAGAATGGGGAAAAATTGCAGTGAACAGATGTGCAAAACTGATGGAGACCGATCCACACAGACTCGAGGCTGTAATTGCTGCTAAACGTGCATCTACTAAATACTGACTTGAAGGGGGTGCATATTTATGCAACCAATTATTTTGTGTTTTATATTTGTAATTCATTTAAATCACTGTGACATGAAAAAGTCTTTTTCTGTTGATCAGTGTCAAAAAAGTCAAATTAAATCCACTGTGATTCGATGTTATAAAACAGTAAAACATGAAAACTTCCAAGGGGAGAGGGGGTGGACACTTTTTATAGGCACTGTATATTCTATTCCCCTTGAAATAAATGCCAACATTGCATTTGCCTTCTTTACCACAGACTTCATCTGTAAAGTAACCTTCTGGAAGTCTTGCACAAGGACTCCTAAGTTCTTCTGCACCTCTGATGTTTGGATTTTCTCCCCATTTAGAAAATGGTCTGCACTATTTTCCCTTTTACCAAAATGCATTATCATACATTTCCCAACACTGTATTCCATCTGCCACCTTTTTGCCCATTCTTCCAATTTGTCTAAGTCCTGCTGCAATCACATTGCTTCCTCAGCACTACCTACTGCTCCACCTATCTTTGTATTACAGTATCTGCAAACTTTGCCTCAAAACAATCAATTCCATTATCTGAATCATTGACCAACAATATGAAAAGTAGTGGTCCCAATACTGACCCCCGAGGGACACCATTAGTCCCTGGCAGCCAACCAGAAAAGGCTCCTTTTATTCCTACTCGCTGCCTCCTGCCTGTCAGCCTTTCCTCTCTCCATGCCAGTATCTTTCCTGTAAAGCCATAGGATTTTATCTTGTTAAGCAGTCTCATGTGTAGCACCTTATCAAATGCCTTCCAAAAATCCAAGTAAATGACATCTACTGCCTCTCCTTTGTCCGCCCTGCTTGTTACTTCCTCGAAGAACTCTAACAGATTTGTCAGGTAAGATTGCCCTTTACAGAAACTATGCTGACCTTGACTTATATTATCATTAGTCTCCAGGTACCCTGAAACCTTGTCCTTAATAATGGGTTCCAACACTTTCCCAACCACTGAGGTTAGGCTAACTGGCCTACAATTTCCTTTCTTTTGTGTTCCTCCCTTCTTAAAGAGTGGAGTGACATTTGCAATTTTCCAGTTCTCCGGGACCATGCCAGAATCAAGTGATCCTTGAAAGATCATGATCAATGCATCCATTCAGCAACCTCTCTCAGGACTCTGGGATGTAGTCCATCTGGTCCAAGTGACCTATCCACTTTAAGACCTTTGGGTTTGCCTAGCATTTTTTTTCCTTGCTATGGTACTCCTGTTCCTTGATACTCACAGACCTCTGACACACTGCTAGTGTTTTCCACAGTGAAGACTGATGCAAAGTACATATTAAGTTCATCTGCCATTTCTTTGTTCCCCATTACTACCTCACCAACATCATTTTCCAGTGGTCCAGTGTCAACTCTCACCTCCCTTTTACTCTTTATATAACTGAAAAAAAGACTTATAGTATCGTGCTTTATATTACTGGCTAGTTTGCCCTCATATTTCATCTTTTCCCTTCTTACAGCTTTTTTAGTTGCCCTTTCTTTGATCCGTATGATCAGTATGCAAGACCAGCTTTTCACTGTATCTTGGTACATGTGACCTCTGGGCTTGGAATGGGATAGGAGGAGATGTCTACATAACTCCTCAAATTGCAAGTCAGCACCTAGCCAGCTTCTGTGGACAGCTGGGTTCTGCCGGTTCTGTCCCATTCAGGCCCCTACCTTAGGGAGAATGACACCAAATGGGCAAGCTGAAATGAGATCATAAGGCCAAAAGGAGTAGAAGCAGAATCAGGCCATTTGGCCCATCAAGTGCTCCTCCATTCAAACATTGCCGATCTATTTTCCCTTTCAACCCCATTCGTAAGGAGAGGGAGGAATTCTGTCAAGTATCCCCAGACTGGTTGCACCCAGTAGCACATTTTTCTGTTGTATATTTTATTTAAGATGTTGATTTCATCTGAAATTCTTTTTTTACATTATGAGAATATTTTAAAGTTGTTGCAGGAACAGTAAGTCCCAGAGGTGTGAATTACAAATCACACAGGAGGACAAGTTGATTTAAAAAAACACATATGAAATTATTTATAGATCAGAGAAAACTGCAATTAACCTATTGTATATCTTTATCTATTAATTTATTCCTTTCTGCCTGTGTTCTTGCTGTTACTCCATTCTTCTTCCCTTTCTCACTCCTCTCTTTGCCTGTCTTTCTACCCACCCTAGATTTTAGCTCTCCCTCTTTCAATTTCTCACTCCCTCCTCCATCCCTCCCACCATCCTTCCCTCACTCCCCCCTTTTCCTCACTCCTCCCTCCCTCCCACCCCCTCTTTCTCTACTCCCTCCCACCCTCTCTCCCCATCTCTCATTCTCTCTCATTCCCTCCCTCCCTCCCACTCTCCCACTCCATCTCTCTTACCCTCTCACCCCATACCTCTCTCTTCCCATCTCCTACCCCCTGCTTCTCCCTCCCCACCTCTGCGCAAGTCTCAGACTACATGTGCCCTCTGGCTTTGTAACTAAGGAGCAGGTTTTCACTGAGTTATCCTACAGTGTAGGAAATATTTGGGAGCTCCAGTCCTGATGAGAGGATTCGGCCCAAAATGTCAGCTGCTTATTCCCCTCTATAGATGCTGCCTGACCTGCTGAGTTGCTCCAGCATTTTGTGTGTGTTGCTCAGAATTTCCAACATTAGCAGTATCTCTTGTGTTAATGTTTAGAACTATCATCCAATGTTGTGGGCTGAATTGAAGGTAGTGATGAATCAGCATACAGGAGGGAGATTGAAAATTTTTCTGGTGTCGTAACAACAGCCTCTCACTCAATGTCAACAAGACCAAGGAACTGATTGTAGGCTTCAAGAGAGGGAAACCAGAGGTCCATGAGCTAGTGCTCATCAGAGGATCAGAGGTGGAGAGGGTCAGCAACTTTAAATTTCTGGGTGGTACTATTTCAGAGGATCTGTCCTGGACCTGGCACATAAGCACAGCAGCATCTCTACTTAGGAGTCTGCAGCGATTTGGCATGACATCTGAAGATTTGACTAACTTCTTTAGGTATGCAGTGGAGAGTGTATTGACTGGCTGCATCAGGCCTGGTAAGGAAACACCAATGCCTTTGAACAGAAAATCTGACAAAAAGTAGTGGATTTGGCCCAGTACATCACGGGCAAAGCCCTTCCAAGTATTGCACACATCTACTAGAAATACTGTTGTAGGAAAGCAGTATCATAGAAAACCTACAGCTCAATACAGGCCCTTCGGCCCACAATGCTGTGCCGAATATTTCTTTACCTTAGAAATTACTAGGCTTACTTATAGCCCTCTATTTTTCTAAGCTCCATGTACCTATCCAAAAGCCTGTTAAAAGATCCTATCATATCCGCCTCCACCACCATTGCCGGCAGCCCATTCCACGCACTCACCACTCTCTGAGTAAAAAACTTACCCCTGACATCTCCTCTGTACCTACTCCCCAGCACCTTAAACCTTAAATCCCTTACTCACTCTTCCTTCAGTTAGTCCTGACGAAGGGTCTCGGCCTGAAACGTCGACTGCACCTGTTCCTAGAGATGCTGCCTGGCCTGCTGCGTTCACCAGCAACTTTGATGTGTGTTACCTTAAACCTGTGTCCTTTTGTGGCAACCATTCCAGCCCTGGGATAAAACCTCTGACTATCCACACAATCAATGCCTCTCATCACCTTACACACCTCTATCAGGTCACCTCTCATTCACCGTCGCTCCAAGGAGAAAAGGCCAAGTTCACTCAACCTATTCTCATAAGGCATGCTCCTCAATCCAGGCAACATCCTTGTAAATCCATCATCAGAAACAAGAGAAAATCTGCAGATGCTAGAAATCCAAGCAACACACACAAAATGCTGGAGGAACTCAACAGGCCAGACAGCACCTATGGAAAAGAGTACAGTTGATGTTTTGGGCCGAGACCCTTCATCAAGACTGGGGAAAAAAAAGAGGAGGAGTAGATTTAAAAGTGGGGGAGGGGAGAGAGAAATACAAGGTGATAGGTGAACCAGGAGGGCTGAAGTAAAGAGCTGGGAAGTTGATTGGTGAAAGAGATACAGGGCTAGAGAAGGGAGAGTTTGATAGGAGACGACAGAAGCCCTTCGAAGAAAGAAAAGGGGGAGGAGCACCAGAGGAAGGCAATGAACAGGCAAGGAGATAAGGTAAGAGAGGGAAAAAGTGATGGGGTATGGTGAAGGGGGCGGGCATTACCAGAAGTTCAAGAAATCCATCATCAGAGATCCCCACCACCCAGGCCATGTTCTTTTCTCACTGCTGCTGTCTGGTAGAAGGTATAGGTGCCTCAGGACTTGCACCTCCAGGTTCAAGATCGGTTACTACCCCATAACCATCAGGCTCTTGAACAAAAGGGGATAACTACACTCACTTGCCATCCATTGAGATGTTCCCACAACCAATGATCTCACTTTAAGGATTCCCTTGTTATTTCATGTTCTCGTAATTTATTGCTATTTACTTATATTTGCATTAGCACAGTTTGTTGTCTTCTGCACTGTAGTTGATCTTTCACTGATCCTGTTGTAGTTACTATTCTGTAGAATTGCTACGTATCCCCACTGGAAAATGAATCCCAGGTTTGTGTATAGTGACATATATGTACTTCAATAATAAAATCTACTTAGAACTTTGGAGTTTATTTTGAACTTTGTAGTATTGTGTGCATGACTGACAAGGACTTGTTCTGTGGAGACCAGTTGACAGGACTCTGAAATGACAACCCAAAGACTATTTCATAATCAGTTCCATAAAGTGAAAGAGACTCGGCTGTTAGTGTGAATCCTGGTGAGGAAGCATCAAATCACCTTAAATCTTCCCGGTTTTAGAGCTCATCGTTACTTTCCCTACCAACATCATATTTCCTCAGGCTGACTGCACTGCGAGAATTCAAACTGACATTTTCCAGCTGAGAGCTGCTGCAGTGCATATTTTCATCAGGCAAGTTTCAGTTGTTTTCAGTAATAAATCTTATCTGATCTAGGTCTGGCTCACATGCTGTAACACTCTGATACACTCACACCCCTCACAGTTACTCTGATACAAACTATACCCTCTTTTTAACACTCTGATATACCCCACACCCCTCACTGTAACACTGACACACCCCACACCTCTCCCTGTAACACTGACACACCCCACACCTTTCCCTGTAACACTGATACACACTATGCCCTCACTTTAACACTCTGATACACCCCACACCCCTCACTGTAACACTGACACAACCCACATCCCTCACTGTAACACTGACACACCCCACACCTCTCCCTGTAACACTGATACACACTATGCCCTCACTTTAACACTCTGATACACCCCACACCCCTCACTGTAACACTGACACACCCCACACCCCTCACTGTAACACTGACACACCCCACACCCCTCACTGTGACACTGACACACCCCACATCCCTCTCTGTGATACTGACGCACCCCACACCCCTCACTGTAACACTGACACACCCCACACCCCTCACTGTAACACTGATACACCCCACACCCCTCACTGTAACATTGACACACCCCACACCTCTCCCTGTAACACTGACATACCCCACACCTCTCCCTGTAACACTGATACACACTATGCCCTCACTTTAACACTCTGATACACCCCACACCCCTCACTGTAACACTGACACACCCCACACCCCACACTGTAACACTGACACACCCCACACCCCTCACTGTGACACTGACACACCCCACATCCCTCTCTGTGATACTGACGCACCCCTCACTGTAACACTGACACACCCCACACCCCTCACTGTAACACTGACACACCCCACACCCCTCACTGTAACACTGATACACACTATGCCCTCACTTTAACACTCTTGATACTCGCCACACCCCTCGCTGTAACACTAATACAACAGCAACTACAGACCAAAACAAGACAACAGCAGCAAAACAAGCCCCTTTCCAACCATCCCACCCCTTCATACACACAAACAGATCTCCAACCCCAGGACAGGCCACCTCCAGGCCTCTAGTCCTTGGCCCCAGACTCCCAGATTTATAAACGTCGGGCTTTCAACCTCCAATCACTAGCCTGGGCTTGCACACTCAGCTTCTGGCCTCTACCTCTGGACATAGCAATTTCGGCCTTCAACCTCCAGACTTATCGAGCTCTGGACTTTGACCTTTGTCTTTGTCCCCCAGACTTCACTATCCTCTCGGTATCAACCCTGGAACTCATGATCATGTGTTTGACCTTCGAACACACTCCTGGACTCACATGGACCTCCAACCCCGATGACCTTGGGAGGGCCCTTGTGATTCCTGCCTGTGTGGACCTCAACCCAGGAATCGCTGACCTGGGAATCACTGGCCATCTCTGCGCCTGGGTTGCTGATAAACAGTGTTCTAACTGTGGCATGGTGCTGAATGTGTGGCACATTAGATCCAAGATGGCACAGGTGCTACATTGCGACATTTTGCAGGCAGTTCACAAACCTTCTAGATCTACTTCTAACTACTATCTAGGCAATCTACAGCCTGTAATTTCCCTTTAAGAAATGTACTTTTGAACTATCTAAACAAATTAGTGATTTTACTGAAGTACTCGGTGAACTTGACTCTCAGGGATGCAGGTATGGCACCTTTTAGTAGATGAAGGTTAGCCATCACCACCGCTGGAAGACACGGGGGTGGGGAGGACTTTAAGCCAGACTAAAGCATCAGGGTATGAAACTTATCCTATCCAATGTATTATTAGCTAATGTACAGTCACTGGAAAACAAGATAGAAGACTTAAGGGCAAGAATGCTGTATCAGAGGGAAATTAATAATTGCTGTTTTCTCTGCTTCACGGAGACATGGCTCATTTCAGACACAGTGGTTCAGCTGAATGGTTTCTCGATCCACCGGATGGACCAAACTGCTGATTCAGAAAATGCAAGAGGTGGGATCTGTGTTTCATGATAAACTCTTCGTGGTGCTTGGACGTGGAGGTCTTGTTGCACTCTTGTTCTCCTGACCTGGAGCATCAAATGATCAAGTACCATCCATTCTACTTACCAAGAGAACTCTGCTCCGTGATCCTGACCAGCAATTTACATGCTCTCAAAGGCAGATAGTAAGCAAGCACTCAATACATTGAGTGTTGTGATAAGCAAACAAGAAACAGCCTACCCAATGCCTCTCACATCATTGCCGAGGAACTCAGTCAGGCTTGCTTGAAGAAATTTCTGCCCATTTATCATCAAC
This sequence comes from Mobula hypostoma, assembly GCF_963921235.1. Taxonomy (NCBI): domain Eukaryota; kingdom Metazoa; phylum Chordata; class Chondrichthyes; order Myliobatiformes; family Myliobatidae; genus Mobula; species Mobula hypostoma. The sequence goes on along the minus strand of NC_086097.1, from coordinate 30,774,274 downwards.
ATATTACTTGAAGCACCAGGGATCCTGACACACTTGACCACTGTAACCCTACTATCAGAAATGCTTACTGTTCCAGCTCAAGACTGCATTTCTGGAAATCTGATCATCTGACTGTCCTACTGGTATAAAGGCAGAGGCTAAAAACCAAGGCACCAGAGATATGGACAACAAAGAGGTGGTTGCAGGAGACAGAGGAGCGGCTACACGATTGATGCAAGTGATGAACTGGGCCATGTTCAAGGACTCATCAAAGGATCTGAATGAATATGCCACAGTTGTCACAGACTTTATGCACTCATGTTTAGATTGGCAATAACATCTCTTGCGCAATCACCATTAGCGCAGGTACACTGCAGGGCTGTGTGCTTAGTCTCCTGCTCTACTTGCTTTAGACTTATGACTGTGAGCCTAAGCACGGTGCCAGAGCATATGGGAGAGGACATGAAAATCTGGCTGAGTGGTGCCTCAGCAACAACCTTTCACTCAGCGTTAGTAAAACCAAGAAGCTGATTATTGCCATGTCCATGTTCCAGTCCTCATCAGGGGTCAGAGGTGAAGAGGGTCAGTAACTTTAAAACTCCTAGGCTTTATAATTTCGGAGGATCTGTCCTGCGGCCGGCACATAAGTGCCATTACAAAGAAGGCAAGGCAGTTAATCTGCTTTCTTAGAAGTTTGCGAAAATTTGGCGTGTTATCTAAAAGTTCGATAGATTTCTATAGATGCATTGTGGAGAATATACTGACTGGTTGCCTCGTGGTCTGGAGTGAAAACACCAATGCCCTTGAATGGAAAGGCCTATTAAAAAGTAGTGGCTAAGGCCCAGTCCATCACAGATAAACCCTCCCCATCACTGTAGCAGGAAAGCAGCATCCATCATCAGGGACCCCCACCATCCAGGCCGTGCTCTCTACTCACTGCTGCCATCAAGAAGGAGGTATAGGAGCCTTAGATCCCACACCACTAGGGTCAGGAACAGTTATGACCTTTCATCCAATAGGATCCTTAACCAAAATGGATAACTTCACTCACCCCAACGCTGAACTGATTCCACAACCTATGGATTCACTTTCACAACTCTACAACTCTCTACAACTCTACAACTCAATATTTATTATGTAGTTATTTATTATTATTAACTAGTTTTTGTTCATTCAGTTTGTTTTTTTTTGTATATTGGTTGTTTGAATTTGTGTGGAGTTTTTCATTGACTCTGTTGTATTTCTTTGTATTTACTGTGAATGCCCAGAAGAAAATTAACCTCACGGTAGTATATGGTGACATATCTGTACTTTGATAATAAATTTACTTTGAACTTTGAACACTTGCATCCTGCCCCCAGCACATACCTGGGTGTATTGGTTGTTCATGCAAATGACAGATTTCACTTTATGTTTGAATATACATGTGATAAATAAGTCTAAATCTGAACTATGAAATCTGAGCTGCCAGCTGTAAATATTTCATATACATTTTGCACTCCGTGTCTTTATTTAAAACCCCAGGATTCTTTTGTTTTGCTTTCTGACGGGTCCTGGTAACTGGTCCTAACTGGGTCTATATTCCCCCTCACATTAGCTGTTCCCCCGGGAGGAAGTCTCTGGCTGTCCACTCTCCGTAATATAGGCAAGAATGAGTTATAGAAGCCTGAAGGCACAACTCTACGACTCAGGAACAGCTTCTTCCCCTCTGCCATCTGATTTCTGAATGGACATTGAACCCATGAACACTACCTCACTACTTTTTTATTTCTGTTTTTGCACTACTTATTTAATTTAACTATTGTATATATTTTTTAGCTGTAATTCACAATTTTTCTAGTATTATGTATTGCATTGTACTGCTGCGGCAAAGACAACAAATTTCACAACTTATGCTGGTACTATTAAACCTGATTCTGATTCTGAATGAGTTTTTGGTAGTGAACCAGTGATCTGAGGAACTGTTCAGTGAGTAGGGGAGGCTATCTTGATTGTAGCTAAATTTAGCCTGTGTTCCCACTGTCCAAATAAAGACAGTCAAAGCCTCACTGCACCTTTATTAGTGCTGCCTGTCAGCAGCCTGGCAAGTCGCTGATTCGTGACTCAACAGGCTGTAAAGTTTGAAAGCAGAGCAGACCCCAGACTGCCGGCTTACCAGGTTCAGTGTGGTGATTAACGCCACTTCTCCACCGGCCATTTATTCAACAGAAGCGACTGTGTCATTCCAGCAATCCCCCTCCTCCTTTCTGTCCTATTTCTTTCTCTCCTCTGCCCCACTCCCTGCCCTCAGCCTTAACTCCAGTCCTCCTGTCACTCTCCTCAGCCCTCCTCCCCTTCCCTCATCACCTTTCCACCTCCTATGTCCTCATCTCTTCCCCTCACCCCTTCGCTCATTGCTCATCCATTCCCACACTGTCCCCTTCCCCTGACACCCCATTACCTTCCTCCTTCCCCATCCCCTCATCCCTCACCACTTCCCCTCACATCCTGTCAGCCACCTACATTCTCTCACCCTCATTCCTTCCCTTCGCATCTATTACCCTCCCACTTCCCCTCACACCCCATCAGCCACCTACATCCCCTCTTTCTCATTTCTTCCCTTGTACCTGTTACCCTTCCACTTCCTCTCACACCATCAGCCACCTACTTCCCCTCACACTTTCTTCCCCTTGCACATGTTACCCTCTCACTCTCCCCTCTCCCTTAGCACATCCTCTCACACCCTGACACCCACCTACATCCCCTCACTGCTCACCCCTCATCTTTCTGCTCTCCCTTACTCTCACATCTTTCCCTTACACCCTGCCCCCTTCACCCCTTCACCCCACCTTTCTCCTCACCCTTCCTCCATCCCTCTCACTTTTCCTTCATCCTCTACACCAGCCCTTCATCCCCATCATCCTCCAACATCCCTTCACCCTCATCTTTACTCTTTCCACCCTCACCTCTCACCTCTCACCTCACCCTTGACCCTTCCCCACTCCCTTAACTCTACCCCCTTACCTTTGCCTCTTACCAAATCCCACAACCTCACTGGCCTTATGAATGAGTTTGTTGATTCTGTTGGGGTCTGCTACCCCACCCCACTAGGAGAGGTCACTGGTCTGAAATACTAACCTTGTCCTTTTCCCTTAGGTGCTTACCTATCTGCCAGGCACCCAAACATTCCCTGCTGTTATACCAAAACTGGCCATTTCCAACTCAACTGAATTTTACAGGAGCACCATTGAGAGCATCCTGACAAGTTACATCTCCATTTAGTATGGGAGCAGTCGAGCATCAGACCGGAAGGCCCTACAAGAGAATGGCTAAGAGGATCATAGGGGTCTCCTTACCATCCATTGGGGACATTTATCAGGAGTGCTGCATATGCAGGGCCCTTCGTATTATAAAGGATTCTACCCATCTATCCTGTGTCCTCTTTGACTTTCCTCCGTCATGCAGGAGACTCTAATCCATAAAAATAAGAATGGTCAGGATGGGAAACTTTCTTCCCTCTGGCCAATAGGCTTCTGAACTCCCAGCCGCATGGCATTCGAAGTGTCACTGGTTAATCTGTTCTGTACCTAACAATATTTAATTTATCCACTTCAGTTTGTTTATGCATATTTCATCTGTAGATTTTATCCATACTTTCATAAGTTATTGTGTGTTATGTGTACTACTGTGCTATACACCCTGGTTCGGAGAAACGTCTCGTTTGACAGTATACATGTATATAGTTAAATGACAGTTAACATGACTTAGAGGTTGATTATCTGAAATTGTTAAGAGCTAAGTTGATTTATTATTGTCATATGTACCAAGGGTACAGTGAAAAGCTTAGTTTTGCATGCCATCCATACAGATCATTTCATCATATCACAACTGAAGTAGTACGTGGGAAAAATAATAACAGAATTAAGATTAAGATTAGCTTTATTTGTCACATGTACTTCAAAATACTTCATTTGTGTCAATGGCCAACAGTCTGAGATGTGCTGGTGGCTGCCTGCAAATACTGCCATGCTGCTGGTACCAACATCGCATGCACATGATTTACTAACCCTAACTCGTACGTCTTTGGAATATGGGAGGAAATCGGAGCACTCAGGAGATACCCAAGTGGTCACAGGGAGAATGTACAAACTTCTCACAAACAATGGCAGAAACTGAACTTCAGCTGGTGCTGTGAAGTATTATGCTAATAGCTGTGCTATCATGCTGTGCAGAATAAAGTGCAGCACAGAGAAAATGCAGTGCAGGTGGACAGTAAGGTTCGATGTCATAATGAGATAGATTCTTAGGTTAAGGGTCAATCTGATTGTACTGAGAACCATTCAATACCTTTATAATATCAGGATAAGAGCTGTCCTTCAGGCTTTTGTTTGTGCTGGGTGAGTGGGGTCTTTGATTATGCTGGCTGCTTTACCAAGGCAGTGGAAAGTGTAGACAGAGTCCATGAAGGGGAGACTGGTTTCTGTGATGTGCTGCGTGGTGGGCCCCAAGGGCTGAAGACTGCCAAAGTGACAGGTGAGATGTTGCTCCTCGAGATTACGTCAGGCTCTGTTGGAACAGTTTGCAGGCAATGACCAGAAGATGGACTGGCATATAGAATAAAACTGATTGGCAATTAGAAACTCCATCTGGATACAAAGCTAATGATGGTATGAGTCTGCAATTAACTTTCTTAATTTCCATCTCTTGCAGTGTTTCAGTGCTGATCTACCATCCCATGCGGGACTCCTTTGTGTTGGTCAAGCAGTTCCGTCCAGGTAATGTCTTGGCTGAATATACATGTTGTCCTGTTAAGTAACTCAACTCTGGCAGATGGACTTAAACGCAGACAGTTGTGAGGTCTGCACTTTGGGAAGACAAACCAGGACAGGACGTACACAGTGAGTGGTAGAGCACTGAGTAGTGGAGTAGAACTTTGGGATCTGTGAATACAGATCTATAATTCCTTGAAAGTGGCGTTACGGGTGGCTAGGGTTATAAAACTGCTTTTGGCACATTAGCCTTCATAATTCAGAGTACTGAGTATAGGAGTTGAAGTTGTATAACATATTGATGAGGCCAAAGTTGGAGTATTGTGTGCAGTTATGGTCATCTACTACAGGAAAGATATCAATAGGATTGAAAGAGTGTAGAGAAAATTTACAAGGATGTTACTGGGACTTGAGGACCTAAGTTATTGGGAAAGGTTAAATAAGTTAGGATATTATTCCCTAGAGCATAGGAGAATGAGAGATTTGATAGAGGTATACAAAATTCTGAGGGCTAAATGCAAGCAGGCTTTTTCCACTGAGGTTGGGTGAGACTAGACTAGAGGTCATAGGTTAAGAGTGAAAAGTAAAATATTTAGGGGTAACCTGAGGGGGAACTTCTTCACCCTGAGGGTAGCACGAGTGTGAAATGAACTGTCAGCAGAAGTGGTGGATACAGGTTTGATTTCAACATTTAAGAGAAGTTTCAACAAGTATGAATGGTAGGAGTTTGGTGGTCTACGATCCAAGTGCAAGTCAATGGGAAGGGTAGAATAACTAGATAGGCCAAAGTGTCTATTTCTGTGTTGTAGTGCTCTATGACTCTTGAAAAGTATCTGGATACATTTGAACTTAAGAAACAGGAGCACAAGATAGCCACTGGCCTCTTGAAACCACTCCACCATTTAATAAAAATGTAACTGATCTAGTGGAGACACAAAGACTGCAGTTGCTGGAATTTGAAGCAAAAAGGTGAGCCGCTAGAGCAACATTGTGGGTCAGTCAGTATCTGTGGAGGGAAATGCGACAGTCGACGTTTCAGGTCGAAGCTTTTCCAAGGGTTTTGATCCTTGACTGTCCGTAGAGGAGTGAAATTAAAAAGTCGGCGTAAGGGTCTCAGCTTGAGACCTCTCCATAGATGCTTCCTGACCCGTTGAGTTTCCCCAATATTTTGTGTATAATTTTGGTTTAGTTCCAGTCCTCTGTCTGGAGTGCTCAAGAAATCAGAAATCCGTCTCTAGCTTTTCAAGTGTAGAGAATTCCAAAGATATCTAACCATCTGTGAGAAGAAATTCCTTTGAGAGCATAGAACTAGTACAGCACAGAAATGGCACTTCAGCATGTAGAAATATGAAACTAATAGAGGCAGCACGGTAGCATAGTGGTTTGCGTACAGAGCCAGTGACTTGGCTTCAGTTCCTGCCACTGTCTGTAAGCAGTTTATACATTCTCTCTGTGGCCATATGGGTTTCCTCTGGGTGTTCCGGTTCCCTCCCACATTCCAAAGACGTGGGTTAGTAGATTAGATGGTCACATGGGTGAAATTGGAAAACGTAATTCAGAATATGCTGTTATAGTTACAGCAAATGTGTAGTTAATGTCGACAGACTTGCTGATTTCTGAGGTTAAGCTGTGTCTGCAGTTTCTTTCAGTCTTGGGAAGAGCAGCTGCCATACCAAGCTAGGATGCATCTAGGATGCTTTCTGTTGGTGAGGGTCAAAATTTATTTAGCCTTCTGAGGCTATAGAGGTGTTGGTGAGCTTTCTTGGCCTTGACATTGAAACAATTGGATTAGGACAGGTTACTGGTGATGCTTACTCCCAGGAAGCTGAACCTCTCAACCTCGGCACCATCACCGTAGCAGGAATGTGTGCACTGCCCCCTTCCTGAAGTCAATGACCATTTCTTTTGCTGACATTGGGGGAAAAGTTGTTGTCATGACACCATGCCAATAGTTGCTCTATTTCCTTCCTATACTCTGACTCATGTGGTTCTGTGGTTCTGGATCCAGTAATGGAAAAGATCCAGAACAGGTAAGAGAAATTAAAGGAGGTGAATATGCAGGCAATAGTGTTCATAATGTACATTTGGGTAACAATTGATACTTATGAGCATGATAGGAGACTGTTCTGAAAAGTTTTGAATGAAGCATAGAAAATGGACAACATTAATAAATTAAGATATGTAAATACAATAGTAGACATTTAATAATAGACATTTAAAATGGTATTTAGCATAGTTCTCACTTAAGAGTAGATATTTAAAATGGTATTTAGCATAGTAGTCATTATGAGTAGATATTTAAAATGGTATTTAGCACAGAAGTCATTCAATAGTAGATATTTAAAATGGTATTTAGTGTGGTAGACATTTAATAGTAGACATTTAAAAATAGTATTTAGCAAAATTCAGGAAAATATTCTACAAAACGAAAACCGACAATGCTATTGAGATTCTGTGGATAAATAGACCAAAGGTAAAGTTAGGAGCTAAAACATGTACACACACCAAATTCACAGTTAGCAAAGAAGAGCAACATGAACACAGGGACAGAATTCCAGAAAACAACTTGGAAGACAGGGCGGAACAATGAAGTTAAATTATCAAATGCAATATTCTCTATGCACATAAATCAAAAAGGAAAGCTGGTTAAGAGAAGATAAAATCAGGCAGGGATCACGAAATGATGGAAATATTAAATAATTACTTTGCATCAATATTTATCAGGGAGACAAATCGGGTGGACATGACATTGGAAAATGAGATTAGAGATGATAGAACTATGCTTAAAGTAAAATAAGGAAAATATTAAATAAACCAATTGAACAAAAGGAAACAAGATGACTCGTCTAGAAGAGATATATTTGCTCAGTTTTGAAGAAGCCAAATCAGAAGGACACAGTAGAGTACCAGGGAGACAGTTCCTTCAGCCCCTCACATTCGTACTGATCCATTAACATCCCTTTTTTACCTCTTGCATTTCTGTTACCTGCCTCCCTGTTTCTCCTAGCACTTGTTGGGACAGTTTACAGAAGCCTCATTCAACCTCAGGGGATAAGCTTGCATGTATTTACTTTTTCTATACCCTTCATAATTTTATATATATATGTATAAGGTTTCCCTATGTGTGCTATGCCTTACGTTCCAGGGAATAATTCGTATGACCTTAAGACATAGAAACAGCATTAGACCCAACATATCTGCTCTGCCATTCCATCATGGCTGATTTATTATCCTTCTTAAACCCATTCCTCTGCTTTCTCCCTGTAACTTTTGATGTCCTTATTAATCAAAAACCATCAACCTCTGCTTTAAATATACCAAACAATTCGCCCTCCACAGCCATCAATGGCAATGAATTCCACAGATTCACTACCCTCTGGCTAAATACATTCCTCATCATCTGTATTCTAAAGGAACATCCTCCCATTCCAAGGCTGTGCTTTCTGGTTTTAGAATCCCCCACTGTGAGAAACATCCTCTCCACGTCCTCTCAATGTCCGAACCTATCCAGAACTGGCTTGCCCACAGAAGGCAAAGAGCAGTTGTAGACAGGTCATATTCTGCATGGAGGTCGGTGACCAGTGGTGCCTCAGAATCTGTTCTGTGACCCTTACTCGTTGTGATTTTTATGAATGACCTGGATGAGGAAGTGGAGGGATGGGTTAGTAAGTTTGCTGATGACACAAAAGTTGGGGGTGATGTGGATAGTGTGGAGGGCTGTCAGAGGTTACAGCGGGACATTGATAGGATGCAAAACTGGCCTGAGAAGTGGCAGATGGAGTTCAACCCAGATGTGTGAAGTGGTTCATTTTGGTAGGTCAAATATCATGGCAGAATATAGTATTAATGGTAAGTCTCTTGGCGGTGTGGAGGATCAGAGGAATCTTGGGGTCCGAGTCCATAGGATGGTCAAAGCAGCTCCGCAGGTTGACTCTGTGGTTAAGAAGGCATATGGTGTATTGGCCTTCTTCAATCGTGGATTTGAATTTAGGAGCCGAGAGGTAATGTTGCAGCTATATAGGACCCTGGTCAGACCCCACTTGGAGTACTGTGCTCAGTTCTGGTAGCCTCACTACAGGAAGGATGTTGGAACCATAGAAAGGGTGCAGAGGAGATTTACAAGGATGTTGCCCGGATTGGGGAGCATGCCTTATGAAAACAGGTTGAGTGAACTCGGCCTTTTCTCCTTGGAGCGACGGAGGATGAGAGGTGACCTGATAGAGGTGTATAAGATGATGAGAGGCATTAACCGTGTGGATAGTCAGAGGCTTTTTCCCAGGGCTGAAATAGCTGCCACAAGAAGGCACAGGTTTAAGGTGCTTGGGAGTAGGTACAGAGGAGATGTCAGGGGTAAAGTTTTTACTCAGAGAGTGGTGAGTGTGTGGAATGGGCTGCCGGCAATGGTGGTGGAGGCGGATATGATAGGGTCTTTTAGACTTTTGGATAGGTACATGAAGCTTAGAAAAATAGAGGGCTATGGGTAACTCTGGTAATTTCTAAGGTAGGGACATGTTCGGCGCAACTTTGTGGGCCGAAGGGCCTGTATTGTGTTGTAGGTTTTCTATGTTTCTATTTAACCTTTCCCAGTTCCAGCAATATTCTTGTGATCTTTCTTCATGCCTTTCAAGCTTATTGATGTCTTTCCTGTAGGTAGGTGACCAGAAATGCACATAATACTCCAAATTCAGCCACACTAATGTCTTATACAGTTCAACATAACAATACAACTTGTATACTTAATGCTCTGATTTTTAAGGGTCAACGTGACAAAAGCTCTCAATACGGATCAGATCATTACATTGGTCTATAGTGCCAGTACAGGGTATAACAATAATAGAATGTAGGATAAAGTATTACAGTTACAGAGAAATGGAAGTACAGGTAGACAACAAGGTACAAGACAAAAACAAAGTAGATTGTGATCTCAAGAGTCTATCGTACTGGCATTATTTGATACTCTGGTACTAGTGGGGTAGTAGCTGTCTTTGAGCCTGGCGATACGTGCTTTCAGGCTTTTATATCTTCTACCTGATGGGAGAAGGGAGAAGAGAGAATGTCCAGGATATGTGAGGACTTTAATGGACTTGTATTGGCTGATTTACTGATGCAGCAAGAAATGTAGTCAGAGACAGAAGGTGGGGTAGGGGAGCTGGTTTCTGTGCTGTCCTGAGCTGTATCCACAATTCTCTGTAGTTTCTTGCAATCACGGGCTGAGCAGTCGTGATGCATCCACGTAGGATGCTTTCTATAGTGCGTCATTAAAAATTAGTAAGGCTTAACAGGGACATGCCAAATTTCTTGCGACTCCTGAGGAAGCAAAGGTGCCGTTTCTTGGCTGTGGCTTCTATATGATTGGACCAGGACAGGCTGTTGGTAATGTTCACTCCTTGGAACATAGAGCTGTGAAACCCTCTTCATTTCAGCACTATTGATAAAAACAGGAGCGTGTGCACCACTTCTCTTCCTGAAGTCAATGACCAACTCTTTTGTTTTGCTGATATTGAGGGAAAGATTGTTGCCATGACTGAGCTCTCTATCTCCTTCCTGTACTCCAACTCATCTGTGCTCCAGGAATTGGATACCGGTCAGTTTAATATTGGTAACTGAAAAAGAATTCCCATCTAAACGAGAAAATGGAAAGCCATCAAATCATCATAGTAATGAATTATCTGCATACATTTCTAAAGTAAAGGTCTGGAAAGACAACCTTATTAAATTCTTTGAAGAATAAACAGTCAAGATGTTGCCTAGCTGTGAAGTCTGTCAAAGTTGGTTGCTAGTTGCTCAGTCTGTCGTTTTTTAGGTTTGTACGGACGGTTTAATGGATTCGTGCAGGGAGTTAGAGGACAGGTTAGAGAACAGAGGTAGGCAACCTTAAGCACAAATGATTTTCTAGCATGCGTTATTCATTAATTTGAGGCAAAACATAACTAGATATATTTAAATGGATAATTCCTATATTTCAAGTTTTTAATGGCATTTATCTGGCCCACTATCCACTCATCAATACACGATACGGCCCACAGAGGCAAAAAGGTTGCCAAACCCTGGGTTAGAATTTAAGGACAAGAGGAAGGGGGAGTTAGAAGTCAGAAGCAGTAAATGAAGAGTCAGGGTAGGAGTCACAGTCTGAGTTGGAACACTCCATGGTCAAAGGTTAGTAATCCCATGGAAAGATGTCAAGTCAGCAGGAGTTGACATGAAGACCAGTAGTCAATAATTGAGGTCAACAGGCCCTGTGGAAAAGGGTCAGTGACCCTCCCCACCCCCCCCAGGAAGGCAAGTCCTGGGGTCAGAGGTCCATGCAAGTCCAGAGTTCAGGATCCCAAAATCGTCTTGTCCTGGGGTCAACTCTGGAGGTCAAAGCCCGGAGGTAGAGTCTGGAAATCTAGATCTAAACCCCAAGATCAGTGTGTCCATAAGTCAGAGACCTGATGTCTGTGTTTCTACCAGTCTGAGCCAGGGCCGACCTCACAGGTCGACAAGTCCCATGTTTGAAGGCCTGTGATTCAAAGCCCCATGATTAGCAAGTTCTGCAATTATTGCCAAAGATTGAAGACCGAAGTCAAGACCCGAAGGTCAAGATCCTAGGGTTGGCATGTCTGGAAGTTAAATGCCCAGAGGCAGCCTGTCCTGGGGTTGGGGATCTGTCTTTCTGTGTCAGTTGGTATGTGGTTGGGAGGGAGAAAGGCTTTATATTGCTGTTGTTTTGTTTTATTCCTGTGTTGTGTTGTTGCTTATGTTGTTCTGCTGAACATTGTGAGCTTGCTACGTTGCTGAAAGAATATGTGGCGACACTTGCAGTTAGCCCCAGCACATCCTTAGATTGCATTGGTCGTTAAAACAAACAACACATTTCACTATATTTTTCAATGTACATGTGATTAATAAACCCAATCTAATCTGTAATGAGACAATGATGGGCTTTTAATGAAAGGCGTCTGTAATTTTAAAGCCAAGGCAATGAGCAGGTAACAAGCAGAGGACATTAATACAAAAGCTTCTTTCTCTATCGGACAGTGGCAAGTCGTCACCATCAGACTTATATACAAATATTAGCAGCTTTGGATGAACAAACACAAAATGCTGGAGGAACTCAGCAGGTCAGGCAGCATCTATGGAGACTTTTCAGGCTGAGACCTTCATTAGGACTCTTCATTGGAACAGCTCAGTATTCGATGAGCTGGCTGGATAACTGCTGCAAAGGGTGGAGATGAAAGTTAGCAAGAGATTAATCTCACTGCCTACCCCTTAGTTTGGTGGGGTACTAGCAGCAGAAGAGTGCATGCCTGTGTTTAGGCTTGGTGGAATGAATCACAGAGTGCAAACAGCTACTATTTGCAAATGTGTTCGGACGTGCAATCAAGAGATTGCAGAAGTAGACTGACTACGTTGGTTACAGTGCTCTACCGTTCAACACAGTCACGGCTGATATAACAGAACATGTAGAACAATAGTTTGAAGTTCAATTCCAATGTCATCTGTAAGGGCTCTGTACTTATTTCCTATGAAATTCATGGGTGTTCTCCGGGTCCTCCAGTTTCCTCCCACACTCCAAAGACATACCGATTAATTGGTCTTTATAAGTTGTCCTGTGATTAGGCTAGCGTTAAATGGGGTTGCTGAGCGGTACAGCTCAAAGGGCCAGAAAGGACAATTCTGTACTGTATCTCTAAATAAATGAATACAGGCCCTTCAGCCTACAATATCTGTGCCAACCGTGATACTAAATGACACCGTTTCCCTCCATTCCCTGCATGTTTCCTGCTTGGAGCAGCATGCTAAACCCATTTCCCTGCATTTGGCCCACATCCTCCACATTCTTCATATCCATGTACCTACCTATATATAGGATGGCACAGTAGCATAGCGGCTAGTGTGATGGTTACAGTGGCAGCAACCGGGTTCTGTACCAGCCACGGTCTGTAAAGTGTTTGTATGTTCTCCCCGTGACCACGTGGGAATCCTGCCGCATTCCAAAGGGTTGAGGTTAGTAATTTGTTGGAATGTTATATTGGTGCCAGAAGGACAGCAATACTCAAAGGCTGCTCCCTGCACGTCCTCAGACCGTGTTCCTTGTTGACGCAAAAGACACATTTCACTGTATGTTTCAACGTACACGTGACAAATAAAGTTAATCCTTAATCTGTTCACGTAAATGGGTTCAGTATTGTCACATGTACAGAGGTACAGTGAAAAGCTTTGTTTTGCATACCATCCATACAGATAATTTCATCACATCAGTGCATTAAGGTAATACAAGGGAAAAGCTATAACAGAATGAAGAATAAAGAGTTACGGTTACAGGGAGAGTGCAGTGCAGGTATACAAATAAAGTGTAAGGGCCGTGAGCAAGTAACTTGTGAGGTCTATAGTGGGGATTCTTTAATATATCTAAATGCTTGTTAAATGTCACTATCATGTCTGCTTCCACAACCGCCACCCCTGGCAACCCCTTCCAGGCACCTATCTCTCTCTATGTAAACAAATCTGCCCCACACATCTCACTTAAGCTTTTCTCCTCTCCTTCCTCCTGTACAGGACATTGGTAAGGCCACACATGGAATATTCCATTTTGGTCACTCTGCTACAGGAAAGCTATTATCAAACTGGAAAGAGTGCAGAAAAGATTTACCAGGATGTTGCCAGGACTTGAGGGACTAAGTTGGAGAGATTGGACAAGCTAGGACTTTATTCCTCTGAGTGTAGGAGTCTGAGAGGTGATCGAACAGAGATGTACAGAATCACGAGCGGCGTAGATAGGGTGAATACAATCTCTTTCCCAGAGTTGGTGAACCAAGAGCTAGAGGGCATGGGTTTAAGGTGAAAGGTGAAACATTTAAAAGGAACCCAAGGGACCACTTTTTTACATAAATGGTGGTATCTATGTGGAACGAGCTGCCATAGGAAGTGGTTGACGCAAGTGCAAAAGCTTTAAGAAGTCAGTTGGACAGCTACGTGGATTAGAAAGGATACAAAGGTTATGAGCCAAGCACTAGCAAATGGAACTGGTTTGGATGGGCCAGCTTAGTCGGTACGGAGCAGCTGAGCTGAAGGCCCTTTTTCCATGTTGTGTGAGTCTAGGATTCTCACCTTGAACTTGTGCTCTTTACTATTTGACATTTCTGCCCTAGGAATAAGACTCTAACTAAGTACCTTATCTATGCCTTATAATTATATAAACCTCTAACAGGTCTCCCCTCAGTCTCCAATGCTCCAGAGGAAACAATCCAAGTGTAAATGCCTGTAAGAAAATGAATCAAATGGTATGATATGGTGACAAATACATACTTTGATAATAAACTTACTTTGCAGTTTGCTGAACCCCTCTTCCACCCCAGTATCCTGATCCCACCTACCCCCTTATTCCTGGATCGCTCGTCTGACACTGGTATCTCCTGACAGAAGCAATGCCCAGGGCACCAATTGTATGTGTACAGCTATCAGTACTCGGTGTATTTCTTGCCTCTACTGGCCCAGAGACTCATTTATTCTGTGATCACAAAATCCTTTTTGACAAAGTATTTAATTGAAATGCATTCAAGTGCCTGATTTCATTTCCAATTGTACCGTTTTTTTTGATTAGTCTTTGCTTCACTATTATGTGTAAACTAGTTTAGTTAAACATACACCAGGATAAATTGCTTTGATCACTGAAGCATTGGTTCAGTCAGCACTGATTGTGGCTAATCTTTGGATTGATCTAATAGCAAGCAGCAGCTGGAATCAGTCTGTTACTATTCTCTTTAGCCAGTTACATCTTATTGTGATGATGGTGTCTGCAGGACAGATGAGGGTTCTCTGTTGAGCAGCTGTAGGGGAGAAGGCATCACCAGCTGACACCAACTTTAATATCAGATTTGCCACCTTCTCCTGTCTTCCCACCTTAGAGTTTCAAGGTTCAAAGGTTCATTTTATTATCCAAGTGTATTTGCAGAATACAACTCTCGGTTCATCTTCTCCAGATAGCCATGAAATACAGAAAAACCACAGAAGTCATTGAAAGACATCAGTCCCCTTCCCACACGAAAAAGAAACAGAACTCACAAACCCCAACTCCCCCAACACCCCCATACAAAACTTAACAGATCACCAGCCAGACATAGCAGTTAAAACATCAACCCCCTAAACCCCAAGTCTCTCCCGCGCAAATAAAAACAGTTGACAATAACATCAAACCCCAACTTCTCATGCACACAAAAAACTAACAGATCTCTCACATGTAAGAACACCAAGACTCAATTCCCCAACCGCTCTCTCACTCAAAAAAGTAGCATATCACCCACCTGTCAGTCAACAACAGGTAAGAAAACATAGAAAAACTGAAGACCAATATGAGCTACAGTCCACACCAATAGTCATATATGTCTTGGAATTTCCAAACCATCCTCCATCAGTATTGTGGAGAGTGACAACTCAAACTCAGGTCGTGGGGAGCGACCACCGACCCGTGGCCTCCGACCCAACCCATGAAGAGCAACTGCTGACCTGACATGGCCTCCCAACCTCTAGCCACTTGGAATATTATGTTCAGGTCTAGTCACCTCACTACAGGAAGGATGTAGATACTATACAGAGAGTGCAGAGGAGATTTGCAAGAATGTTGCCGGGATTGGAGAGCATGCCCTATGAGAATAGGTTGAGTGAACTCAGCCTTTTCTCCTTGGAGTGACAGAGGATGAGAGGTGACTTGATAGAGGAGTATAAGATGATGAGAGGCATCGATCACGTGGATAGCCAGAGGCTTTTTCCCAGGGCTGAAATGGCTAACACAAGGGGGCATAGCTTTAAGGTGCTTGGAAGGAGATACAAGGGGGATGTCAGAGGTAAGATTTTCACACAGAGAGTAGTGGGTGTGTGGTATGCACTGCCAGCAATGGTGGTGAAGGTGGGTACAATAGGGTCTTTTAAGAGACTCTTAGATAGGTACATGGAGCTTAGAAAAATCGAGGGCTATGCGGTAGGGTTATTCCAGGCAGTTTCTAGAGTAGGTTACATGGTCAGCACAACATTGTGGGCTGAAGGGCCTGTAATGTGCTGCAGATTTCTATGTTCTATGAAGAGTGATTGCCAACCTGACATATACACAAGGACATGTATGCATCAGCACAAGGAAAAGCTTATTTGCAGCAGAGTCACAACATTCACAAGAGAAATATAAATGAACGAAAATTAATGAGATAATGATCCCAGGAATGAAAGGGTTAACATATGAGGAGCATTTGTTGGCCCTGGGCCTGTACTCTGGGAGATTAGAAGAATGATGGAAATCTCATATTGAAAGGCCTAGATAGAGTGGGTGTGGAGAGGATGTATCCTGTAGTTGGGGAGTCTAGGACCAGAAGGCACAGCTTCAGAATACAAGAATGTCCCTTTAGAAAAGTAATGAGGAGGAACTTCTTTAGCCAATGGCTCTAGCGAATCTGTGGAATTCATTATTACAGATGTCCATTTAGGCCAAATCATTGGGTATCACGCTAATGCAAGGTATAGGTGAAACCAGGTGAGGGGGAAGATGGGTGGGTGGGGGGGGTGGAGAATAAAGTGAGAAGTTGGGAGGTGATAGGTGGGAAAGGTAAAGGGGTGAAGAAGAAGGAATCTGATAGGAGAGGAAAGTAAACCACGGGAGAAAGGAAAGAAGGAAGGGCACCAGGGAGAGGTGATAGGTGAGGAGAAGAGAATAGGTAAGAGGGGAGCCAGAATGGGGATTGGAAGAAGAGGAAAGGTGGAAGGGAGGAGTTACCAGAAGATTGAGAAATCGATGTTTGTGCCATCAGGTTGGAAGCTAATCAGGCGGAATATGAGGTGTTGCTCCTCCAACCTGAGAGTGGCCTTATTGTGACAGTAGAGAATGCCATGGACTAACATGTCAGATTTGTAATGGGGACTGGAATTAAAATAGTTGGCCGCCAGGAAATCTTGCCTGTTGGATTGGAGCAAAGGTGCATGACAAAGCAGTCCCCCAATCTACCTCAACTCTCACCAATGCAGAGCAGGTTGTATCAGGAGCACCAGATACAGGAGATGATCCCAACATATTCGCAGTTGAAGTTTTACCTTACCTGGAGGTGAGGGCAGGCATAGCACTTCTTCTGCTTGTAGGAATAAATGCCAGCAGGAATATTAGTGGGGAGTGACAAATGGACAATGGAATTATGGAGAGAGTGATCCCTGTGGAAAACACAGAGTGGTGAAGTGTTAAAGATGTGTTTAGTGGAATGATGGTGGAGAATGATGTGCTGGGGTGGTAGGTAAGGACAAGAGGCACTCTATCCCTGTTAAGGCAGTGGGAAGATGAGGTGAGGGCAATTGTCCAGGAAATAGAGGTACAGGTGAGGGCAGCATTAATGGTGGAGGAAGAGAAACCCCGTTCTTTGAAGAAGGAGGACTCCTCTGATGTTCTGGAAAGGAAAGCCTCATCCTGGGAACAGATGTAGTGGAGACAAAGGAATGGTGACAGGGTGGAAAGAAGTACAGTCAAGGTAGCTATGAGAGATGATAGGTTTATAAAAGGTACCAGTAAGCACTTTTTCCCCAGAGATGGAGACAGATCAAAGAAGGGGAGAAAGGTATCAGAAATGGACCAAGTGAATTTAAGAGCAGGATGGAAGTTGGAGGCAAACTTAATGAAATTGATGAGCAAAGCATGGGTGCATGAAGCAGCACCAGTGCAGTCATCAATGTAGCACGGAATGACTGTTCCATAAAGCCATTGAAAAGGCAGGCATAGCTGGGCAACACACTCAAAATGCTGGAGGAACTCGGCAGGTCAGACAGTATCCATGGAAATGAATAAATAGTTGACATTTCAGGCCAAGACCCTTCATCAGAATTTGAAAGGAAGGAGAAGATGCCAGAATAAAAAGGTGGGGGAAGAGAATAAGGACAAGCAAGAAGATGATAGGTGAAGCCAATTAGGTAGGTGCAAGATGATAAGTGAAAGAGGCAGTGCTGGAGAAACTAATAGAGGAAAATGGACCATATGGGAAAGTGTAGAAGGAGGGGCACCAGGGGAGGTGTTCGGTAGGTAAGGAGAAGAGGTAAGAGGCCAGAGTGGAGAATAGAAGAAGAGGGAAGGGGAGGGAAAAATTACCGAAGGAGAATTCAATGTTCGTGCCATCAGGTTGGAGCCTACCTAGATAGAATATGAAGTGTTGCTCCTCCACCCTGAGAGTGACATCATTGTGACAGTAAAGGAGGCCATGAGCTGACATGTTCGAATGGGAATGAGGATAGGAATTAAAGTGGTTGGTCACCAGGAAATTCCACTTTTTGCAGATGGAGCTAAGGTGCTTGACAAAGCGGTCGCCCAGTTTACATTGGGTCTCGCCATTGTAATAGAGGCCGCATTGGGAGCTCCGGATACAATAGATGATCCCAACAGATTCGCAGATGAACTGTCGCCTCACCTGGAAGGACTATTTGGGGCCCTGAGTAGAGGTGAGGGTGTAGGTGAACTGGCAGGTGTAGCATTTCTGTCATTTGCAGGGAGATGTGGCAGGAAGGAGATTAATGGGGAGGGATGAAGAGACAAGGGAGGTATGGAGGGAGCGATCCCTGCGAAAAGTGGAGAGTGGGGGGGGGCACGGTGTGGGAAGAAAAGATGTGCGGATGCAGAGGTTCTTGGGGTGGTAGGTGAGGACAAGAGGAATTCTATCCCTGTTAAGGTGGAAGAAGTTGGAGTGAATGTGGATATTTGGGAACTGGAGGGGATGAGGGTGAGGCCAGTGTTAATGGTGGAGGAAGGAAACCCCTGTTTTTTTTTGAAGAAGGACATCTCTGATGTCCCTGGAAAGAAAAGCTGGGGCCCATGCATGTGCCCATGGCTGCACCTTAGATTTGGAGAAATTGGGAGGAGCCAAAAGAGAAATTGTTGTGGGTGAGGGGGACTTTGGGTATGTTGTCGAGAAAGAAACAGAAAGCTGTAATAAGGTCTTCTTGATGGGGGATAGAGACTGCATATCAATTCTCGCTGATTTGATTTGACACAGAATGCATTTCATTGTATGTTTTGATGTTCATGTAACAAATAACGCTAATCTTTATATTTAAAGCTGAGGTTGAAAAGTACTTATTATCACGTTTATCAAAGTTTTAATTGTCACATGTACATAAAAACATACAGTGAAATGCTCCCTCCGCAATTCCCTTGTCCGTTCATTGCTCCTCCCTCATCTCCCTCCAGACATTTATCTCTACAAGCGGCTTAAGGGCTACACCTGCCCATTCACCTCCTCCCTCTTCTCCGTTCAGGGCCCCAAGCAGACCTTCCATGTGAGGCTACACTTCACCTGTGAATCTGCTGGGGTTGTCTATTGTGTCTGGTGCTCCCAAAGCAGCCTCCTCTACATTGGTGGGACCCATCGTAAATTGGAGGACTGCTTCATCAAGCACCTCTGCACCATTTGCCACTAGTGGGACTACCCGGTAGCCAAACATTTTAATTCCCATTTTCATTCCAACATGTTGATCCATGGCATCCTCTTGTGCCAAGATGAGGCCATCCTCGGGGTGGAGGAGCAATACCTTATATTCCCTCTGGGTACCCTCCAACTTGATGGCATGAATATTGATTTCTCCTTCTGGTGAACAAATTCCCCTACCCCCCCCCCCTCTATTCACCACTTTGACCTTCCACTTCTTCTCACCTGCCTATCACTTAACCCTGGGTGCCTTCCCTCTTCCATTTCTTCTTCTCCTATTGTCCACTCGCTTCTCCTATCAGATTCCTCTGTCTCTAGCTTTTGACTTTTCCCGCCCAGCTGGCTTCACCCATCATCTCCAGCTAACTTCTTTCCCCTCCTCCCACCTTTTTATTCTGGCATCTTTCCCCTTCCTTCTCAGTTATGAAGCCTTTGCCTGAAATATTGCCTGTCTACCCTTTTCCATTGATACAGCCTGACCTGCTGAGTTCCTCCAGCACTTTGTGTGTGTTGCTTTGGATATGCAGCATCTGCAGATTTTGTCATGCTCGTGAAATGCTTCGTTTGTATCAATGTTCAACACAGTCCAAGGATGTGCTGGGTGCAGGCCACAAGTGTTGCCATGCTTCTGGCACCAATGTAGCATGTCTACAACTTACTAACTCTGACCCATATGTCTTTAAGAATGTGGGAGGAAACTGGAAATGCGGTACGTGCAAACTGTTTACAGACAGAGGTGGGAATTGAACCCCGATCGCTGATCACTGGTGCTGTAAAGCATTATGTGAACCACTACACTACTATGCTGTATGCTAATTAGTAGGGGAATCAAAAGTTACTGGGAGAAGGCAGGAGAATGGGGTTGAGAAGGAAAATAAATCAGCCATGATTGAATGACACACCAAACTTACTGGGCCATATGGCCCAATTCTGCACTTATGTCTCAGGTAAGGTTTCGAAGGATAGGGGATCAAATGCAGACAACTGGGAAGGGCTAGGGTAAGCAACTTGGTCAGGAAGGGCTGGATGGGCCAAAGGGCCTTTTTTCACACTACGTGACTCGAATTCAATTCATTGTACCTGTTCTGGCTCCTAGAAAGTACTATTAAATTATATTCAATTTGTCCATGCCAACCAAGAGCTATCCCCATTTGCCCACATCCCTCTAAACTTTGTGTATCTGTGAACCTGTCCAATTATCTATCAAAAACTCATTGCTTCCTTCAGTGCTGTAAGATGCTCAGCTTTGGGTTGCAGGTAGCATAGCAGTGAGCATAACACTTTGGAGCACCAGCAATCCGAAGATCAGAGTTCAATTCCTGCTGCTGCCTGCGAGGAGTTTGTATGTTCTACCCGTGTTTGATGGGCTTCCTTCCACATTCCAAAGATGTATGGGTTAAGTTTAGTAAGTTGTGGACGTTCTATGTTGGTGCCAGATGCATGTTGACACTTGCGGGCTATCCCCAGCACATCCTTAGAATGTGTTGGTCATTGACACAAATGATGTATTGCATTGTATATTTCGATGTGCTCATGACAAATAAAGCTAATCTGTAAAATATATTTAATCTTTGTGCATCTTTGTTTCCAGCTGTCTATGCGTGCGAGTGTGCAAGGCAAGGTATACTGCCCATGGTCGATGCAGTGTCCATGGATGCAGATCCCCAGGCCCGTGTGCCAGTGCAGCCTTTACCTGCCTCTGCTGGAATCACATACGAGCTTTGTGCCGGAATTGTTGACAAGCCGGGACTTTCACTGGAGGAAACAGTCAAGGAAGAGATCCAGGAGGAATGTGGCTACAGGGTGCCATTAGAAAGCCTACAGAAGATTACCTCGTACAGGTGAGCACTTTTTGTCGGTAGTGGTGATATCCAGTGATTGGCTTCAGTTTCCTTCTTTGCTTCCTGAGAGAACGTGAAAGGAAGTGCTGCTAGTGGGGCAATTGAATTGATGGCGATTGGTCAATGGTGTGGGGCTTTCCCTAGAGGTCATACGTTGATGGTGAATGGTGAAATATTTAAGGGGAGCCTGAGGAGACACTTCTTCACTCAGAGGGTGGTGCAAGTTTAGAATGAGCTGCCAGCGGAAGAGTGAACGCAAGATTGATTGGAACATTTAAGAGAAGTTTGGAGAACTACGTCAACACATGGATGGGAGGGGTATGGGGAGCTATGGTCTAGGTGCGGGTCAATGGGACTAGGCAGAATAACAGTTTGGCATGGACTAGATGGGCTGAAGGACTTGTTTCTGTGCTGTAGTGCTCTATGACTCCATTATTCTGTCATTAGAGACCACTGAGAAATATTTCCCCCCACAGACACATTATTTATACGGTATGTTCTCCCTGTCATACAGCACACTGTGTGTGTTGTACTTAGGTGTATGATATCTCTCTCTGAAGTGTCTTCTGTCGGAATGTTAAGTAGGTTAAGACTGTGTTAAGCTAAGATTGAAGTCAGTTGTACTGAGGTGACATGTGTGAATGGAGTAAAGGCAGCTGATTGGCTCTGCCCCTGTTGTCATGGTGGTTACCGTAGAGTATGTTTAAATTGGTCAGTGCAGGGTTGGCTGCCCATTGGTAGAGACTTGGTTGCTAGGGGACTGTTTATTGTTTTGCCTAGGGTTTTGTTAGTGTGTAGGTGAAGGGCGAGCAGACAGCTGCTACTGTCTAAGGCACCAGCAGCATTCATCCTTATGCAGGGAACAAATGGCAGTGCTTTGTGCTGTAAGGTGTCTACACCTGATTCCAGTGTTCTCAGTAATACACTGCCTCCCGTTGCCTTCAACATCAGTAAAAACTTCAATTTATGTGCTGTGTTCTTGCATCCCCTCTAGGGCACCACAAAACTTTTTGTAGGCATTGAAATACTTTAGAAATGGCTTCTAACCAGAGACTGAAGGTTCGGGCCCGATGTCTGCGAGTCTGAGAGTCCGGGGCCAAGGACTGGAGGCCTGGAGGTGGCTTGTCCTAGGGTTGGAGGCCTGTCTGAGTGGATGGGTGGCAGGGTTGGAAAGGGGCTAGTTTTGCCATTGACTTGTTGCTATTGCTGTTACTGTTTGTGTTGTTCTGCTGAATTCTGTGGGCATACTGTGTTGGTACTGGAATATGTTGCGAGCTGCTCCCAACACGTTCTTGGGTGTGTTAGCTATTAACGCAGATGGCACATTTGATTGTATGCTTCAATGTACATGTGATAAATAAATCTAAAACTGATAGTTTTGAGTGAGAAATACTGTAAATCAGGACACAGTGGGGGGGGGCACGAGATTGGGGAATGTTCTTCACATCCCTGGGGGTATAGCAATATCCTTTGGTTGACATGATTGACAGGATGGCACTGTTTCCTCAGTGCCACTCCATCGTGGGCATGAGGTTCCCCACCATTTTCAAAAGGCAATGCCTCACAAAGGCGACATCCATCCCCATGGACCCTCACTGACTTGGACTTGACCTCTTCTCATTACTAATGTCAGGGAGGAGATAAACAGACAACATGTTAGGAACAAGAGAAAATCTGCAGATACTGGAAATCCAAGAAACACACACAAAATGCTGGAGGAACTCAGCAGGCCAGGCAGCATCTATGGAAAAGAGTACAGTCGACGTTTTGGGTTGAACTTCTTTCCCTTTGCCATCAGATTTCTGAATAGTCCATGAACCCATGAACACTGCCTCTCTATTTTGCTCTGTAGGCACCACAATCTTTGTTTATGTATGTTTTTTGTAGATTCTATTGTATTTCTTTATTTTTCCTGTAAATACCTGCAAGAAAATGAATCTTAAGGTAGTATGTGGTAACATATACATACTTTGATAATAAATTTATTATCAAAGCAGGGTAGCATAGCAGTTGGCATTATGCTATTACAAGCGCCCGAGATTAGCGATCAGGGGTCATTTCCCTTTGCTGGCTGAAAGAGTTTGTACGTTCTCCCTGTGACTGAGTGGTATTCTTTCAGGTGCTCCAGTTTCTTCCAGAACCATACGGTTGAGGTTAGAAAGTTGTAAGCATGCTATGTTAGCGCCAGAAGCATGGCGACACTTGTGGGCTGCTCCCAACATATCTTCACTGATTTGATTTGATGCAAATGACATATTTCACTGTACGTTTTGATGTACATGTGACAAATAAAGCTAATCTCTAATCTTTAAATTTACTTTGAACTTTTGAACTTTGAAGATGCCTGCAACTCTGCAACCTTGTCTCTCTTTTACTTTTGGGAAAAGATACAGGAGCTTGAAGTTCTGGACGACTTGACTCAAGAACAGCTTTTTCCCCGCTGTGATCAGACTCCCGAACCAATCATCCCCTCACATCCCCAGAGTGCCATTTAACACCAGCAGTGGGTTTCAGTCCTCCCTGTTACACACTCTTCCCTCCCTGCCCCTGTTTTAACCCCGTTCCCCCCACCCCTCCATCCCTACCCTTGTATCCAGCTGCATAGAATTCTCTGAAGTAAGCGGGCCTCCTGATCTTTCGCGGCCAGTGCCGCCCTGCTCACAGAGTGCATTGGTTCCAGTCACCGCTCTCTGTCTACAAGCATGAACATGCCGACACAGTTAACCATCACAAGCTGTCAGGCTTCAGTGAAAACGTTGTGAGTAATTGAGGGGAACCGTGGCCAAGTTTCTCGCAGAGAAGCTCTCCCGTTTCCAGCTCTTTTCCAACCGCAGTCACACCTAAACTCAACTGCAGAGACTTTGCAGAAGTATTTTCTGGAGGGAAAGTGGATCTGATCAGTCGGCAGGGCAGGGGATGCGTGGATGTGGCCAGCACAGGTGTGGGACTGGTGGGGATTTGATGTGAGGAAATCTAATCTTGTGCCAGGTTACGTGGACAAGCTGGAGTTCAGGGGTCAGACTGCTTCTATCGAGAGGCATCGAGGAATCGACACTATAAACTGCCTCCACCCCACATTCTTTATATTGTGCTGTTACTGACCAATTTCCTTTCTATGGATTTCAACAGCTCATTTTGTTTCGTGTTAATTAAACTTCACTGGAGCAGCTGTCCAGACTTCGTAATTGCAGATTGCAACATTTACTGTCAGGAATAATAAATCATGAAGTGTCTGATTGAATTCTTTGAGGTAGTGAAGAAACTTATAGACAGGCACACAGATGATAGAAAATAGAGGGTTACGTAGGAGAGAAGTGTTAGATTGATCTTAGGTTAAAAGTTCAGCACAACATAATGGGCCAAAGGGCCCGTACTATGCTGTAGTGTTCTGTGTTCAATATTCAAACAGCCTCTTCTGTCTGTCTTCCCCCATCAATCTTTCTCTTTCAGTTTCACCACTTTTCTGTTATGGGAGTCTTTCTCAGAGTTTTTTTCCCCAGAGAGGGGTGCTAATAACAAGGGGCCACACTTTTAAGATCAGAGATGAGAGATTTAACATTGAACATTACAGCACAGTACTGGCCTTTTGGCCCATGATGTTGTACTGATCTTTTAAGTTACTCTAAATTCAGGCTTTGAGACTTTGTAACCAAGATTGCGAATGATATGAAGATAGGTAGAGGGGCAGGTAGTGTTGAGGAAGCATGGAGTCTGCGGAAGGACCTAGACTAGGAAAATGGGCAAAGAAGTGGCAGAAGGAATAGTGTAGAGAAGTGTATGGTCATGCACTTTGGTAGAAGGAATAAAAGCATAGACTATTTTCTAAATGGGGAGAAAATTCAGAAATTAGAGGTGAGATTTGGGAGTCCTCGTGCAGGATTCCCTAAAAGTTAATTTGCAAGTTGGATTGATGGTGAGGAAGACAAATGCAATGATTCATTCATTTCAAGAGAACTAGAATATAAAAGCAAGGATGTAATGCTGAGGCTTTATAAAGCATTGGTCAGACAGCACTTGGAATATTGTGAGCAGTTTTATGACCCTTATCTAAGGAAGGATTAGATTAGATTATGAGAACACTCAGTCCTCTTTTATTATCATTTAGAAATGCATACATGCATTAAGAAATAATACAATGTTTCTCTGGAGTGATATCACAGAAAACAGGACAAACCAAAGACTAACACTGACAGAACCACGTAATTATAACATATAGTTACAGCAGTGCAAAGCAGTACCATAATTTGATGAAGAACAAACCATGGGCCCGGTAAATAAAGTCTCAAAAGTCCCTGAGTCGATCGACTCTCGAGTCCTCGATAGCACCGGCAAAAGGGAGAAACTCCCTGCCATAAAACTCCAGGCACCGTCAACTTGCCGATGCCTTGGAAGCAGCCGACCACAGCCGACACTGAGTCCATCCGTCCGAAAACTTCGAGTTTCCAACCAGCCTCTCCGATACAGCCTCCCGAGCACCATCTTCTGCTGAGCGCCTTCGACCTTGCCCCGGCTGCTGAAACACGCAAAGCCGAGGATTTCGAGGCCTTCTGCTCCAGAGGGTCCGGTTACCACACAGTAGCAGCAGCAGCGAAGCGGGCATTTCAGAAGTTTTCCAGATGTTCCTCCGTGCTCTCACGTCTGTCTCCATCAAATCAGGATTGTGCACGGTCTCCTACTTGACAGATAGCAGACATCATCACCAAAGTGGCCACGTGCGCTGCCGTCGCGCCGCCATCTTCTCCTCCTCCATCTTTGTTCTGTACTGGCATTGGAGAGGGTTCAGGGAAGATTCCCGAGAATGATTGCAGGAATGAAAGGGTTAATGTATGAGGAGCATTTGATGGCTCTGAGCCTATGTTCACTGGAATTTAGAAGAATGAGGGAGAATCTCATTGAAACCTTCTGAATATTGAAAAGCCTAAGCAGAGAGGATGTGGACAGAATGTTTCCTATAATGTTGGGGTGTAGGACCAGAGGGCACAGCGTCAGAATAGAAGGACGCTCCTTTAGATGAGGAGGAATTTCTTCAGCCAGAGCAGGGTTTCTCAACTGGGGCCGCATGAGAGGTCCCTAGGGGGTTCTGTGAGAGATTGTGATCTAAAAAAATAAATATCGTTTTTTGAACTTCATGCAATGTGCAATGCTAATGCTCACAGTGGTGGCCAGTGGCCAGTGACCAAGTGGCCCCGTTAGCAATCTCAGCCCAGTATGGCAGTGCGCTGTAGAACCGTGTTTATTTGGTTGAGTCCATTCTCAGATTTTGATGCGAGATGAGGGAGGGCATTGATAATTGGTGAGCGCTGTATTGCACTGAAGGGAAGACAGTAGGCTGATGAGGAGCATGAAGTGCATTTTCCGAGCATTGAATGGACTCGCCCAACTTGGACTGTGATATCCTGAATTATCTCCACCAACTTCCCCATATGTGCTGCTGACTGACTTAAGGGAGCAAACAAACTATCAATGTGGTAGAAAATTCACCGTCAGTGAAAAGGTTCAGGAAGCAAGTTATTTAGCAGCAGAACTTATTACCCAGAAAAGGAAAAGGCACTCAGTTGGTGAGAACCGAATAATGCTAGCATGCAAAGTTATAGTGGATAAAATGCTAGGACGAGATACAGTACGAGGGATTGGAAAGGTTTCACTGTAAAACAGTATGATAAGTTGACGTATTGTTGACATGTCACATGATACTGAAGAAATTTTGTGTGATAAATTGAAAAACAACAGCTTCTCTATCCAGGTTGATTGGTTTCTGGACAAGTTCTGGACATGTGAAAGAAGAGTATCCTGTCATTCATAGGAAAGCAATCAACATTTTGCTGCAGTTTTCAACTTACATGTGTGAGCAAGCTTTT
The DNA here is from genome assembly GCF_963921235.1 of Mobula hypostoma. Lineage (NCBI taxonomy): Eukaryota > Metazoa > Chordata > Chondrichthyes > Myliobatiformes > Myliobatidae > Mobula > Mobula hypostoma. The sequence goes on along the minus strand of NC_086097.1, from coordinate 30,747,425 downwards.
TCTTGTTTAACAAGCATCAAGTCTGTGGTCCAAATGTGGGCAGATAACAGAGGCTGCTGGGTAGCACAGTTGGCATGGATGAGTTTCATCAAAGGCCCTGTTATTCATGCAGTTTGTCTCTCTGACTGTATTATCTCTCTGTCTCCCCATCCTCTTCTTGCAGTTCCTTCATCATTTCTGTCTGTCCCTTCATCTTTTGTCTTTGTCCCTCTGCCCCTCTCCCTGCCTGTCCCTGATTCCTCACGTTTCTCTCTCTGTCCCTCCCTCTTTTCCTGTCTTTCTAACTGTATTTCATTTCCTCTCTCTAACCCTCCTCTTTCTCTCTCTCTCTCTATCTTTCCCTCTTTTTCTCTCTATCCATCTTTCACTCTTTCAAGGTGACTTGATAGAGGTGTACAAGATGAAAATTCATTTTATTTTTCTATTTCTCCATTTTTCTGTGTATCAGTCCTTCCCCATGCCATCTCTCTCCATTACACTCACTGTCTTTCTGTTTCTTCTCCCTCTCACTTCCTGTCTTTCTCTCCTTCTCTCTATCCTTCCGTCTTTCTCTTTCCCTTTTTCTCTGTCTCTCTTTCTGTGTATCAAACCCGCCGCTCCCCCCCTCACACACACACACACACACACACACACACACACACACACACACAATATCTCTCTCAGTTTTGTGCCCTAATTCTCTCTCTCCTCTCTCCATCTGGGTGTCTTTGGCTCCCTCTCACACTGTTTATTTATTTTTGATTTATGACTTCTTTCCTTTGGAATCGTCCTCCCACCTTGCTCCTGTGCTTTGGTACACTCTGTTCCCCCAGCAGATGGTCAAGATGTAATCTAACCCATTCATTCCTGAGCATACAAGATCTCTTCCTCCTCCGTTCTCGGAACTTTACAGCCTAGCCTGCCCAGACCTGAGCACTACCAGCAGAATCATCTTTACTTCTTTCCTCCACTTTGCAAGCCTGGAGTCCCCCCCGCCCCCAACTCTTATGAGGGCAATGGGAGATGGCAGTGAAGAAGTGAAAAGGCACTTGTTCTTCTGCTTTCACAATATTAGTGGAGCCAGTGACCAGTCCCGGCCGTTATTGAATTGACTTTATTTCTTACATCATTCACATACATGAGGAGTAAAAATCTTTACATTATGCCTCCGTCTAAGTGTGCAATATGCAATCATAGTAATTTATAATAATTTATAATAAATAAAACAGTCAATGTAACATAGAAATACACTCAAATCAGTGTGAGTTAATCAGTCTGAGGCCTGGTGGAAGAAGCTGTCCTGGAACCTGTTGGTCCTGGCTTTTATGATATGGTACCATTTCCCAGATGGTAGCAGCTGGAATAGATTGTGGTTGAGGTGACTCGGATGAAGCATACCCCTCCTCCTTTACTCTTCCCAGAAAGGCTTAGTCTCAGTCAGAAGGATTGTCCCATGTCCAGAGATAGGTTGTGAAACCTCATGCCATCACAAAGGAGACATTACAGTGCCTCTACTTTCTTAAAAGTTTGTGTAGATTCAGCATGTCAACAAAGCATTTAACAAACTCTATTGATGCACAGTGCAAAGTATCCTAACTGGTTGCATCATGGCCTAGTATGGAGACTCTAACGCCAGGAACAGCATAGTCTACAGAAAGTGGTGGATACAGCCCAGTCCATCACAGACAAAGCACATCTACATGGAACACTGCCGTAAGAAGGCAGCATCCATCATCTAGGACGCCCCACCATCCAAGCCATACTCTCTTCTTGCTACTATCATCAGGCAGGAGATACAGAAGCCTTAGGTCCCACACCATCAGGTTCAGGAACAGTTATTACTTAACAACCATCAGGCTCCTGAACTGGCTTAGATAACTTCAGTCACCGCTTCTCTGAACTGATTCCACAGCCTGCAGACTCACATTCAAGGTCTCTTTACAGCTCCTGTTCTCAGTATTATTTTTATCTGAAGTGTGCCTTATTTTGTGCATTGGTTGTTTGTCAGTCTTTGCTTATGTATAGCTTTTTGTAAAATTATATTGTATTCCTTGTTTACCTCTAAATGCCTGCAAGAAAATGAACCTCCGGGTAGTATATGGTGCTTCTATAAATATACTCTGAATTTTGTATTTTGGAGTTTGGTAGCCGTTAAGTAGACACATGAATGTGTTGGGAATGGATGGTACACCGGAGGAGGATATTTGGTGTGGATTAGTACAACACCATGAGCTGAATCGCCTGTCCCGTGCTGTTCTATTCTGTGTTCTATGTATGTCATTCAGAAGAAAGCAAGAATTTTGTAAATGTTTTAAACTGGTAAATTGGTTTACTATTATCACACCTACCAAGGTACAGTGAAAAGCTTACAAATCAAATCATTACAGCAGTGCAGAGAGTAATAACAGAATGCTGAATAATTATTTAGAGAGGGTGCAGAGCATGTCTTACAAGGAAAGACTGAGTGAGCTAGGGCTTTTCTCTTTGGATTGAAGGAGGATGAGAGGTGACTTAGTCGAGGCGTATAACATTGAGAAGCGCAGAGAGAATGGACAGTCAGCACCTTTTATCTAAGGTGGCAATGGCGAATACCAGATGTCATTTGTTTAAGGTGAGTGGAAGAAAGCTTATGGGAGATGTTAGAGGCGGGTTTTTGTACACAATAAGTGCTGGGTGCCTAGAATGCATTGTTGGGGGTGGTGGTAGAAGCAGATACAATAGGGACTTTTAAGAGACTCTTAGATAGACACATGGATGTAAGGAAAATGGAAGGTGATGCGCTGTGTGGGAAGAAGGGTTAGACTGATTGTGGAGTTGGTTTAGTATAGTATACTGGTTTAGTATAGTATACTGGTTGGTTTAGCATACTGGTTTAGTCAGTATATCTTGGGTTGAAGGGCCCATACTGTGCTGCACTGTTCTAAACTGTTCCAATTACAGAGAAACCACAGTTCAGGCAGATGATAAGGTAGATTGTGAGATTGAGAGTCCATTTTATCATACTAGGGGACTGTTCAGTTGTCATCACAGTGGGGTAGAGTCTGTCCTTGAGCCTGGTGCCCTGTGCTTTCAAGCTTTTGCATCTTCTGCCTAATGGATGAGGGGGAGAAGGCAGAATGTCTGGGATGTATGGCGTCTTTAATTAAGGCAGCGAGAAGTGTAGACAGAATCCATGGAAGTGAGGCTGGTTTCCCTGATGGGCTGAGCTGTGTCCACAACTCTCAGCGTTTCCTTACGGTCATGGGCAGAGCAGTTGCCGTACCAAGCTGTGGTGCATCCAGATAGGATGCTTTCTCTGCTGCATAGTGGACATCCCAAATTCCTTTAGCCTCCTGAGGAAGTAGAGGTGTTGGTGAACTCGCTTGTTGTAGTAATGTATGAGTGATATTATATATTCTATTTAGTTTATTAAACCTTTATGATTTCTGCAACTTGTATTCTTAGTAACCTCTGATGGGCCCATGTGTCAAAAATGTGGTAAACAGTGTGATTAAAACTGAATACCACAGTGATTTATCATTCAAAAGGAATAAGTTGTCATATGGCAGGAAGTTAGAGTCATAATTACATGGCACAGAAACAGGCCCTTGCTGACCAAGATGCCCGCTTGAGCAAGTTCCATTTAACTGCTTAGGCCCATATCTCTCTAAGCCAGAGGTTCCCAACCTTTTTATGCCATGGACCTTTACCATTAACCAAGAGGTCCGTGGACTCCAGGTTGGGAACCCCTGATCGAAACCTTTATATCTACATACCTAAATATCAAATAATTTTTGTCAATATACCTACCTCAACCACTTCCTCTAGCAGCTCATTCCATATACTGACCACCATCTGTGTGAAGAAGTTGACCCTCAGGCCCCTATTAAATCTTTCCCTTTGCTTCTCCAGTTCTTAATTTCTAAATTCTGAACTCTGCAGAAAAAACTGAGTGAATTCACCCTAGCTGTACCCCTCAATTTTATACCTCTGTAAGATCACTCCTAGTTTCGTACACTCCAAGCAACAAAGTCCTAGCCTGCCCGGCCTCACTCTCTAGTTCTGACCTTGACTCCCAGCAACAGTTACACAAGAGGTTCTGCAGAGATCCAGAGCAACACCCGCAAAATCCAAACCAACAGAAGGCAACAAAAAACTCATTAAGGAGAAAAGAATGGAATATGAAAGTAAGCTAGCCAACTTAAGGTTCGTCCATTGTCATCGATGAAGACCTCGACACCATTAGTACTTTTTATGAGGTCGAGTTGCTAGCTCGACACTCAACACAGCACAGATGGAAAGCGTGCCTGGGAGCGTCCCGACTGGATTCAACTCGGGAACCTTCGCTCCGGAGTCCAGTGCTGATGTCACTGCGCCACCAGTCAGCTTGATAGTGTTGAGACAAGCACGTGATTTGGATTTAAGTGAGGGAGAGTTGTGCAGCGTCAGCCTCACCCTCCCTTCCTAATTCCCATCTGGATCCAGTGACAAGACAAGAGTCGAGATGGCTGGAGGTGAGACTAGGCACAGTGGATGACCAGGACGTCTTCTGTGTCTTGTTGTGCTCTACATGTTCCATGACGCTTGCAGGGACCACCTTCTTGACCACTGGACCTTCCATTGGTCTCGTCCGCTCAATCCGCCAGAGTCTGTCTTCACATGCTGGGATAGACAACTCCCTTCTCACCGAGGGTTTGAGACCCGTCGGCTACCCTCACCTGGTTTAGCCGGCTTGTCGAAGCCGTTGCCCGGGGTGTGGCCGCTGTTGCGTGCAAACAGCTACAAGGAGTCACAGGTGAGAGCTGAGTACCAGGTGGGGGCCAAAGGTGGACTAACTGCCTTGAAAAGGACACAACATGTTTCCCCACCAGAGAGGTGCTGTCCCTCCCTGACATCCCATACACCCCAATAATATTAAAGAGAATACCAAACGTTTCTTCAGATACATAAAGTGTAAAAGAGAGGCAAGAATGGATATTGGACCACTGGAAAATGATGCTGGCGAGGTCTAATAGAGGTAGTAATGGGGACAAATTGAATAAGTATTTTGCAATAGTCTTCACTAGAATATAAAAGCAAAAATGTAATTTTGAGACTTTATAAAGCACCAGAGAGGCCTCACCTAGAGTATTCTGAACAGTTCTGGGCCCCTTATCTTAGAAAATATGTGCTGACACTAGAGAGGGCTCAAAGGAGGCTCACGAAAATGAATCCAGGATTGAACGGTTTGTCAGATGAAGAGCGTTTGATGACTCTGGACCTGAATTCACTAGAACTCAGAAGAATGAGGGGTGACCTAATTGAAATCTATCAAATGGTGAAAGGGCATGATAGGGTGGATGTGAAGAGGATTTTTCCTATGGCTGGAGAGTCTAGGACCAGAGGACACAGAATAGAGGAGCATCCTTTTAGAATGGAGATGAGGAATTCAGAATTCGGAAATCAGAATTCAGAGTCAGAATTCAGAATCAGAATCAGGTTTGTTACCACCAGCATGTGACGTGAAATTTGTTAACAGCAGTTCAATGCAATACATAATATAGAAGAAAAAAACAAGAAAATAAAATAATAATAATAAATAAGTAAATGAATTACAGTATATGTATATTGAATAGATTAAAAATAGTGCAAAAAACAGAAATAATATATATTAAGAAAGTGAGGTAGTGCCCAAGGGTTCAATGCCCATTTAGACAGAGGGGAAGAAGCTGTTCCTGAATCGCTGAGTGTGTGCCTTCAGGCTTCTGTACCTCCTACCTGATGGTAACAGTGAGAAAAGGGCATGCCCTGGGTGCTGGAGGTCCTTAATAATGGATGCTGCCTTTCTGAGGTACGGCTCTGTGAAGATGTCCTGGGTGCTTTGTAGGCTGGTACCCAAGATGGAGCCGACTAAATTTACAACCCTCTGCAACTTCTTTTGGTCCTGTGCAGTAACCCCCCCACCCTCACACCAGACAGTGATGCAGCTTGCCAGAATGCTCTCCATTGTACAGTTTTTGAGTGTATTTGTTGACAAACCAAATCTCTTCAAACTCCTACTGAAGTATAGCCACTGTCTTGCTTTCTTTATAACTGCAAGAAGGAATTATCTTTAGCCAGAGAATGGTGAATCTGTGGACTTTGTTGCCACAGGCAGCTGTGGAGGCCAAGTCTTTACAAATATTTAAGGCAGAGGTTGATAGATTCTTGATTGGTCAAGGCATGAAAGGATATGGAGAGAAGGCTGGTGATTGGGGCTAAGAGGAATAATGAATCAGCCATGGTGAATGGTGGAGCAGATTCAATGGCCAAATGGCCTAATTCTGCTTCTATATCTTATGGTCTAAAGTCCTGGAGGAACTCAACAGGTCAGGCAGCACCTATTGGAGAGAAATAAACAGTCGCTTTTTTAGACTGAGACCCTTCATTAGGACTGGAAAAGAGGGTCATAGAGGCTAGTAAGAACGTGGGTTCCTTCTTCTTAAGCCCCTTAAATTTTCCACTATCCCTCTGAGTTTTCTCCTCACCCACCCACCCACGTTCTCCTATCACCTATCTCACCTATCACCTGCCAGTTTGTACTTCCCCTTCTGCCCCCCCCACCCCAAGGTTTAAAAGAGACTAGAGAGGTAACTTCTTTACTCAGAAGGTAGTGAATACCTGGAAAGAGCTGCCAAAGGAAGTGGTTGAGACAGGTACTATTACAACATCTGGATAGGTACATGGACGGGAGAGGCTTTGAAGGTTATGGACTGAATGTGGGCAATTAGTCATTGGAAATTGTCCTCTGATTAGGTTAGAATTAACTCGGGTTGTTGGGGAATGCTGGAGCTGTACAACTCAGAGGGCCGGAAGGGCCTATTCAATGCTGTATCACTAAATAAATAAATAACTGGGACATTCAGGGGGGATGCTGTGGTTGGTATGAACCAGTTGGGCCGAAGGGCCTGTTTCTGTGTTATATGAATTTATGACACTATGATTCCTCTGCTCTGCTGTCTGTTAAACATGTTAAGGTTTCTCAATCTCTCTGATATTCAGAATGATTTAAAAACTCTCTGAAATACTATACATTATTCAATTAAAAATAAATGGTATTAATATGCTAAAATTTTAAAAAATCAATAAAAATAAATAAGCTTGCGTTATTGAAAATAGTGAATTTAATGCAATTAATTAAATACATAGAGATACAACTTGCAGATGCTGAAATCCAGAGGAACAGACCATCTGCTGGAGGAACTCAGCAGGTTGAGCAAGGTTTCGATCTGAGAAGTTGACAGTTCTGTTTTTCCCACAGGTGCTGCTTGATCCACTGAGTTGCTCCAGCAGGTTGTTGCTCTAGTTAAAAGGAAGCATTTCTTACAGTTATTCTTTGCAGTCCTACAGACCTCATTCAGTAGGTGGCCCTGAATCCTTCTTCAGACCCGATCTGGTATTCGGTGAAAGAGCAGTTCCCAGTTTAACGATTAGTACTCTTGGCGATCCTGCTCTGGTGCCAGAAGACAGTAGGAAGAATGGCAGATTCAGATTCAGATTTATGGAAACATACAGTGAAATGCATCCTTTGTGACGATGACCAACACAGTCCAAAGATATGCCGCAGGCAGCCTGCAGGGTTACTCCCTGAAGGGGAATAAACAGTCGACTAGGTTTGAATGTCAGATTTGTTCTTCAGCCCTTTACCTCTTCCACTTACCACCTCCCAGTTTTTAACATCACTCCCTCCCCTCTCCCACTACCTACTTTCCCCCTCATCTATCACCTGCCAGCCTGTACTCCATCCTCTCCCCCCAACCTCTTATTCTGGCTTTTCACCCCCTGCTTTCCAGTCCTGATGAAGGGTCTCAGCCTGATGTCGACTGATTATTCCTCTTCATAGAGATTGCCTGACCTGCTGAGTTCCTCCAGCATTTTTCGTGTGTTGCTTGAGATTTTTGGCATCATGCAGAATCTCATTTGTTTGTTTTACTATCTGCTTTCTGTTCCTGCTGTCTTTCTTCATGTCCTTTACTGAATCCCTTCATGTGTGTCTCTCTCCTTTTGCCGTCTGTTTTCTACTCTCTTCATTTTCACTGTCACTGTGTTTCTCACTGCCTACTTTCTGTCTATCTTTCAATCTCTTCACCACCCTTTCTCCATCTTTTTCTGCCCACATCTTTGTCTCTCAGTCTCTCTCTCTCCTTTTCCCCCTCTCCCCCTCCCCCTTCTCCCCTTCTCCCCCTTTCCCCTTCTCCCCCTCTCCTTAGTGTATCATACAATCACTTTATCCCCTTCCCTTTGCCCAAAACATTGACTATTCATTTCCCTCCATAGATGTCCCTTGCCCTGCTGAGGTACTCTAGCATTTAGTGTGTGTGTCCTTTCAATTTTTTTTCTATCTCTTTCTCTCTCCATCTGCTCTTTTCTCTTCTCCCCTTTCCCGCTCTTCTAGCCTCTCACTTTCTCTGACACTCTCTCTCTCACTTCCTCTGTTTGCCCCTCTCCCTGTATCTGTTTTCTTTGAACCCCTTTCCTCCCCCACACTATCTGAAAACACAGGCTAACGTGTGCCTCTGCCCTTTAGGTCGGGTGTTGGGCTGACAGGAGCCAAGCACACCATGTTTTACGTGGAGGTTTCGGATGACATGCATATGGGAACGGACGGTGGGAAGCCCGAGGAGGGAGAGCTGATTGAAGTGGTTCACCTCCCCCGGAAAGACTGGCAGACCTTTGTCCTCGACGAGTGCATCCCAAAAACAGCAGGCGTGAATTTTGCTTTTATGTGGTTTCAGGAAAGGATCGCCTCCCGCCTACAGGCTTCCAAATACCTCTTGTCTTCCTCGTGACGGGACAACAGTTGAGCATCTGTCTCTGGATTGTGGCTGAACCAGCAAAAGTTGGCTTCCATTTGTAACACCATCTCTCAGCTTTAGGGTCTAGTAAAAAAATTAAACGAAGTTCACTTGAAGTTATTCCTCTCTGTTGATGGGCAGGAAAGTAATATTGTTAGTGAGAGATCTTCACTGGGTGAAGTTGATTGGAGGTGGTCATGGGTTTATACAGCCCTTCGGCACAATTGGTCCATGCTGACTAAGATGCCCTATCTAATGAGTCCAATTTGTCTGCATTTGGCCCATATACCTCTATAACTTTCCTCTTCAGGTACCTGACCAACTGACATGTAAACATTGTTACTTTACCTGCCTCAACAACTTGCTGTGGCAGATTCAGATACATGTTCATTTATATACTGTCTGTACATTGAAACACAGTGAGATGTGTTGTTTGCATTAACGACCAGTACAATCTAAGGATGTGGTGACGGCAACTCAGAAGTGTAGCCATGTGTTCTTGCAGCCTGTTCCATATTCAGGCCACCTTTTGGGTGAAAAGGTTGCCCTTCAAGTTCCTATTAAATATTCCCCTCTGACCTTCTACCTATGCCTTCTAGTTCTTGAATCCCAAGTTCTGGGGAAAAGTCCGTGCACATTCCTCTTATCTATGTCCCGCATAGAACAGTCAGCACATTACAGACCCTTCATCCCACAATGTTGTGCTGACTTTTTAACCTACTCTAAGATTAATCTAACCCCTCCCTCCCATATAGCTCTCAAGTTTACTTTCATCCATGTGTCTATCTAAGAGTATCTGAAATGTCTCTAATGTATCTGCCCCTACGACCGCCTCTGGCAGGGTGTTTCACGCACCTACCACTCCCTGTGTAAAAAGCCTATCTCTAACATTGCCCCTATACTTCCCTCCAATTACCTTAAAATGATGCCTCTTGAATTAGCCATTTCCACAGCAGAAAAGAATCTCTGGATTTCCACTTTATCTATGCTTCTTATCATCTTCTATACCTCTATCAAGTCACCTCTCATCCTCCTCTGCTTCAAAGAGAAAAGCCCCAGCTTACTCACCCTATTCTCATAAGATGTACTCTCTAATCCAGGCAACATCCTGGTAAAGCTCCACTGCACTCTTCCTAAATTTTCCACATTTTTCCTATAATGAGGTGACTAGAACTGAATACAACATTCCAAGTGCGGTCTAACCAGGGTTTTATAGAGCTGCAATGTTACTTCGTGGCTCTTGAACTCAATCCCCTTATTAATGAAGGCTAATGCACCAGGCACCTTCTTAACCACACAGTCATATTGCATGGCAACTCTGAGGGATCTGTGGACATAGATCCCAAGATCCCCCTGTTCCTCCACACTGCCAGGAATCTTGCTGTTAACCTTGCATTCAAGTTCAACCTTCAGAAGTGTAGCATTTCACACTTTTCTGGTTTGAGGTCCTTCTGCCATGTCTCAGCCCAGCTCTGCATCCTGTCAATGTCCGATTGTAACCTATGACAACCTTCTATACTATCCACAACACCACTAATGAACAACTGCAGTAGGAACTCAACGGGTCAGGAAGCATCTGTGGATGGAAATGAACAGTTTATGCTTTGGGTTGAGACCCTTCACCTGGACTGAAGAAAAGTTCATGTGGAGGGTCTCGCCCCAAAGCATTGATTGACAATTTCCCACCACAGATGCTGCCTGACCTGCTGAGTTCCTTCAGCAGTTTGTTGCCGCAGATTCTAGCGTCTGCAGTATTTTATGTCTCTTATAGAATCTTTGCCTTCATCTCAAACCCCATTATCTGGGCATAGGTATTCTCCCAACTTGAAGAAGATTGAAACAACAAGATGAATGTGGAAGAGGCCTTGTCGACGGTCACTCTCCATGGAAGGACTGAGTTCGAGCGGTTGCTCTCTTCAATGCTGACCGAGGATGTTTTTGAAATTCTAAGATTTATGTGATTATAGGTATGGATTGTAGTTTATATTGATCTCCTTCATTTTCCTGTGTTTTCTTCCTTGCTGCCGATTGGCAAGTTAGGGGTTTGGGGGTTTGATGTTATCGTTGCTGTTTATTTTTCTTTTCCTTGTAGACGATTTGTTAGTTTTTTTTGTGAGGGAGGTGATTAGGGTTAGGGCCTGTGAGATTTTGTTTCTTTTTCATTTTCATGCGGGGGGGAGGAGTCTGATTTTTTTTTTCTTTTAATGACTTCCATGGTTTTTCTGTATTTCATGGCTATTTGGAGAAGACGAATCTCAGAGTTGTATTCTGCATACATACTTTGATAATAAAATGAACCTTTGAATCTTTGACTGGGTGGAATCCTATAGAATCACTATTCTTCATCCCTGCACCACTTTCTGGGACAGGGAGAGAATCAAAATTAGATTTATTATCACTGACTAATATGACATGTAATTTGTTGTTTTGCAGCAGCAGTGCAGTGCAAAGGCATATAATTTCTATGAATTACAAAATAAATCAAATAACAAGGTACAATTCATGGGCTCATGAGCCATTCATAAATCTGATTGCAGAGGGGAAGAAGCTGTTCCTGAGTTATTGAGTGTGAGTCTTCAGGCTCCTGTACCTCCTCCCTGATGGTAGTAATGAGAAGAGGGCACTACCTGTTGTGTTGTGCTTGTGATGGGGCTGACTGAATCTATGACCCTCTGCAGTCTCTTGCGATCTGTTCACTGGAACTTTCATACCAGGAGGCGATGCAACCAGTCAGAATGCATCTGTCCATCTGTTAAAATTTGTGAGCGTCTTTGGTGACCTTTCAAAACTTATTAAACTCCTAATGAAGTGTATCCGCTGGTATGCCTTCTTCATGATTGCATTAATGTGTTGTGTCCAAGATAGATCTTCAGAGATGTTGACACCCAGGAACTTGAATCTGCTCACTCTTTCCACTGCTCACCTCTCAATGAGGTCTCATGTGTGTTCACCCAACTTCCCCTTCCTGAAGTCCACAGTTGGTTCCTTGGTCTTGCTGATGTTGAGTGTGAGGTTGTTGTCACAACACTACTCAGTCAACCATTCTATCTCATCTCTGTATGCCTCCCCATGACTGACCCCTTGATGGCGTGACCCATCACTGTTAGAGTGACCCCTTGGTGTGACCTGTCACTCTGAAACTGACTCCTCGATGGTGTGGTTGTCACTTTGACTGACCCCTCAATGGTATGCCTTGTCTTTGTGAGACTGACCACTCGATGGTGTGACCCTGTCACTGTGAGAGTCACCCCTCAATGGTGAGACCCTTCACTGACTGACCCCATGATAGTGTGACCAAACAGTACCCTGAATGGTACAGTCATTGCCCTGTGGCCTGCATCTAAAGATGAAGATTAACTTTATTTGTCAGGTACATACAGTGAAATGCGTCAATGACCAGCACTGAGATGTGCTGGGGGTGGGGGGCAGCCAACAAGTGTCACCATGCTTCCGGAGCCAACACAGCATGCCACAATTACTACCACTAACCTGTGCTTCTCTAGAATGTGGGAGAAAACTAGAGCAGCCGGAGGAATCCCGTGTAGCCACAGGGAGAACGTACAAACTCCTTACGAAGAGCGGTGGGAATTGAACTGCAATCAGTGATTGCTGACTCCGGAGAGTGTTCTGCTAGCCACTACACTACCATGCCGCCCATACTCCAATGTGTACTCAGCTGTCAAAAGCGAGCGATATCTCACACAGTCTAAATAGAGCCACTACTGATACTGCACTGTGATCTGTTGTTATCTCTGCTCCATCTTTCGATGACAGGCGAGGTGTTTATCTCAACTGCTGTCGGGTGCACATAATAATACTGGCCCAGTGACCCCAAGGCCGGCACTGATGGGTCTGTAGTGACAAACACACCCTGCCGTTTGATCTGACCTCCTGTTATCATCCACCTCTCGTCCTTGTGTCCTCTCAGCTGGCCTGACGATGAGTATTTTCCCGGTGCAGGTGGTCAGATGGGGCATACAGCAGGATGTTGCTGGGCTGGGCAACCTGTGGTGCGAGGAATGTTTGTCTAGACTACTGTTGTTTTTGGACAACGTTGGAGGGTGTAATTAAGGAGCAGGACATGGTGGTACGTAGACAGAAGGAAGGAGAAGGAGGTGCCCCTGCAATGGTGGAATAAGTGACTCATGTTGCACTTCATTGGCACGAGGATCAGAGCTGAATTGAACAGAATCAGGTTTATTATCACTGTTTTATATGCGGTGAAATTTGATGTTTTGCGACAGCAGCACAGTGCAAAGATCTAAAATTACAATAAATTAGAAAATAAGTAAATTCAGAGTCAGATTTATTTATCATGTACATCAGATATACAGTGAAATGCATTGTGGTTACCTTGAACAGGATTCAAAAGCTCAAGTTCAAAGTACGCATATATCACCATTTTCTTGCAGGAATCCACTGTAGAACAAAGAAATAGGATAGAATCAATGAAAAACTATACACAAAGAGAGATAAACAATCAATGTGCAAGAGAAGACAAACTGTGCAAATACAAAGAAAAGCACATAGTAAAATGCAAAATAGAAAAGTAAATAAATAATACAGAGAAGATGAGATGTAGAGTCCTTGAAAGTGAGTCTACAGGTTGTGGGTGGACTGTTGACCACACAATCTACCTTGTTATGACCTTGCACCTTATTGCCTGCCTCCACTGCTCTTTGTCTATTACTGCTGCACTTTATTCTTTATTACCTTGTACTACCTCAATATACTGATGTGATGGAATGATTTGTATGAACATTGTACAAAACTAATTTTTCACACTGTACCTCAGTACATTTGACAATAGTAAACCAATTTACCAAGCACAAAACAGCAGAATGGTGCAGGGATTATAATATATTCTGAATAACGCAAAACCTAGTGCTGAAGTAACAATAACAGAAGGGGTAGAATGAAGTGTTTGAGAACGTAGCAGCGCCACTGGGAAGGAGAGGTGTGAGAGGTGATAGTTCAGGAGTCTGACTGCAGTGGGGAAGAAGCTGTCCCTGAGTCTGGTCATCCAGGCTTTCCTGCATCTTCTCCCAGAAGGCAGAGAGAGAAAAGGGAATGGCCAGGTGGCAGGCATCCCGGCTGATATTGCCAGCCTTCCTAAAAATAGACAGTGTGAAAGGAAGTGATGAGCCTGTAATGGACTAGGCAGTGTTTACCGTTCTCGGCATGTTCCTGAAGAAACACATTCAACAATTCCGGAACAGTGTCTTGCCCTCCGCCATCAGATTTTTGAACTGTCCATTAATTGCATTATTTATTTTTATGATTTATGGATTTATGTTCCTTTGTACTGTCCTGTTGCCACAAAGCAACAAATTCAAGATTCAACTTTATTTATGGTGTATATGGAAGCATACAGTGACATGTGTTATTTTTGTTAACAACCAACACACCCGAAAGTGTGCTGTGGGCAACTTTCAAGGAGCATAGGAGCTTAGGAGCAGAATTAAGCTATTCAGTCCATTTTTTGAGTCTGCTCTGCCATCCTATCATGGCTGATTTATTTTTCCCCTCAACCCCATTCTCCTGCCTTCTCCCCATAATCTTTGACACTCATCAAGAACCTATCAAGCTTTACTTTAAATATCCCCAATGTCTTGGCCTCCACAGCCATCTGTGGCCATGAATTCTACAAATTTCCCACCACCTACCTGAAGAAATTCACCCTTATCTTTGTTCCAAGGGAAGTGTCACCACACTCTTCCACGCCAACATGTCCACATTGCTTGGCAGAACAATTTCACATTATATACTCACAACACGCTGGAGGAACTCAGCAGGTCGGGCAGCATCTGTGGAAACGAACAGTCAATATTTTGGGCCAAGACCCTCCGTCAGAACTGACGTGAGTCCTGACAAAGGGTCTCAGCCCGAAACGTTGACTGTTTGTTTCCATGGATGCTGCCTGACCCGCTGAGTTCCTCTAGCATGTTGTGCGTGTTGCTTTGACCTCAGCATCTGCAGAATATTTTGTGTTCACATTATATACTGTTAAGTCAGTGATAATGACTCTGATTCTGCCAGGATGCTTTCTGTTCACTTTGAGCTCTGAGGCAGGCTGGGCACAGCACCAATTTGAGGTGTGGGCGTGGAGGGAGCACCTCAATCAGCTAGCGGTGCCTGGTTGGGTGGGGGGTGGGCGCAGGAAGACACAGCAAGATCTCTCCCCATTGGCCTGGGACTGCTGAAAGGGTTAAGTGAAAGTGAGAGGTGAAATCTCTCCTGGCTCAGGCATGTCCGGCCCTGTTGAGTCACCAGATGCTGCCGGTAATTATGCTTCCTATACCAAGCTCTGATGCCTCACTGATAATACTTGATAACCACTGGGGTGAAGTCACCTCCGTGGCAGCTGGCTATTGTGTCAACTCCCCTGCCTTGTCTCAGAGAATTGCACTTGCCTCCTATGACAGCTCATGTTTAGCGTGTCACTATGGAGATGGTGTGATGTAAGAACGGGCAGGAGTCGGTCATCTGGCCCATCGAGTCTGCTCCGCCATTTCATCATGGCTGATTTATTTGCCCTCTCAACCACATTCCCCTGCCTTTTCTCCATGATCTTTGACATTAGGTGTACTTGGGCAGAGATTGATAGATTTTTGATTGGCAAAGGGATTAAGGACTGCAGCAAGAAAGCAGGAGAATGGGGTTAAAAAAACAACTCACCTGTGACTGACAGAGCAGACTTGATGGGCTAAATGGTCTAATTCTGCTCCTATATTTTATGCTCTTGTAACTGATCTGGATGTGGACTCAGCTCCACCTACCTGCCTTTTCTCCAGAACTCTTAATTCCTCTGCTATGTAAAAACCTATCTAACTGCATCTTAATTACCTTTAGTAAGAGAGCCTCTACTGCTTCCCTGAGCAGAGAATTCCACAGATTCACTGCTGTCTGGGAAAAGGAGTTCCTTCTCACCACCAGCCTAGATCTACTCCCCCAAAGAGGAGATTCCAAGGATGCTGTTTGGATTAGAGAGGGTATCTTATGCGGATAGGTTAAATGAGCTAGGGCTTTTCTCTTTGGAGTGAAGGAGGATGAAAAGTGACTTGATAATAGTGTACAAGATGATAAGATGCATAGATGGAGTGGACGGACTTTTTTCCCAGGGCAGAAATGGCTAACACAAGGTGGCATAATTTTAATGTGATTGGAGGAGGGATGCCAAAGGTAGGTTTTTTCACACGGAAAGTGGTAGATGCTACCAGCAGTGGTGGTAAAGGTAGATGCATTAGGAACATTTAAGAGACTCTTGGATAGACACATGGATGAAAGAAAAAATGAAGGGCTATGTGGGGGAAGGGTTAAATTGATCTTGGAGTAGGTTAAAAGATCAGCACATCATGGGCTGAAGAGCCTTTACTGCGATTAACTTTCTATGTTCTATGAATCTTGAGGGTATATCACCAAGTTCTAGTCTCACCCATCAATGGAAACAACGTTACAGCCTATCTATTATCTTTCCCTTTAATAATATTATATGTTCCCGAAAGATCCATGCTTATGTGCAGATCTACCTTGCTGAGGGAGCTGGCCAGACTGGAGATTTCATCCGTCAGCCTTCCCCTCTCTGACAGACCTTATCTTCATTGGACCCCAGACAGGCAACAACAGCTCCTTCACCTCCTTCACCCACTCCTTGTCTGCTACTGCTGACCTGCCATGGAAATTGTGGGCACAGATCCCACTTCAGACAGCAAGGACATGATCCAAGCCAATAGCACGTAGGGAGAGCAGTTGTGTTTGAGCAGGACCACCCAGATGAAATATTCCTCAGCCTCGACTCCCTGTCCCTGGTCACAATGAACAACTCCACAACCGCGTTTATTATCGTTGTCTCATATGATGTGATATTTGTCTTACAGCAACACTACAGCGCAAAGATATAAAAAATCAATAGATTACAAATGTAAATAACTAGTGCAGAACAAAGGATAGTGAGATGGTGTTTGTGGGTTTATGGGACTTTCACAAAAATGATGATGGAAGGGAAGATGCTGTTCCTGAATTGTTGAGTGGGAATGAACCATGAGCCCATGAGCACTATCTTCTTGTTTCTTTTTGCACTACTTATTTTTATAAATATTTCTTATTGTAACATAGTATTTTTGTATGTATTGCTGCTGCAAAACAACAAATGTCATGACATATATCAGTGACAATAAACCTGATTCAGACTCCTGTACCTCCTCCCTGATGGTACTAACAAGAAGAGGGCATGTCCCGGATGGCGAGGGTCCTTTGTGATGGTTGCCGCCTTTTTGAGGTATCGCCTCTTGAAGTTGTCCTCGATGGTAGGGAGGGTTGTGCCTGTAATGGAGTTGGCTGAGTCAACAACCCTTTGTAGCCTCTTGAGATCTTGTGCATTGGAGCCTCTGTACCAGGTGGTGATGTGACCAGTCAAAACACTCTCCAACGTACATCTGTAGAAATTTGCAAGAGAGGGGAGAAATCTTCCCAGTGTCATATACCGGTTATTGGAACTGCGTTATATCTCCAATCATCTGGCAACCTCATAACACTACATGCCTCCATATTAATCCACAAACCACCCCCCCCTTCCGGTACACTTAACATTCTACATGTTGCACAGTGATATAATGAATTTTCTTAAAGAGCCTTGGTGAAGTTTGAAGGAACAAGAAATGGGGCTCTGCCAGTCAGTATGAAGGGAAAAGATGCATGGGTTAGTAGATTAATTGGTTACATGATGTAATTAGGCAGTGTGAGCTCATTGGGCCAGAGGGGCCTGTTACCATGATGCAGCTACAAATAAAATACAGAAAAGGGGGCATTTGATGGGTTTAAAGAGGAGCACCAGAAAACAAATGCAGAGCGTGAGACAACCAGTGGCTGGGGTTCCTAAGAGACCGGGATTGAACTGCAGTGACTCCCCCGTGGTGTTGCCTGTGGGTCTTGCTGTGCGCAGGATTCCCACTTGATGCCGCAGTTCCTCAGACAGTGGCCACATCTCTCCTGTGAAAAGTGCGCGGCAATCTCTGTCCGTCAGGCGGTCTTGCCTCACTCCACCCTTAGTAACACACACAAAATGCTGGAGAAACTCAGCATGTCAGGCAGCATCTATGGAGATGAATAAAGAGCCAACAATTTAGGCTGAGACCCTTCATCAGGACTGGAAAGGAAGGGGGCAGAAGCCAGAATAATTTATGGGGGCAGGGGAAGGAGTACAAGCCGGCAGGTGATAGGTGAGACCTATCACCAGTTTCTTTACATCTATCAAAAATGTACGGGTTGGAGCTGAAGAAGAAGGAATCTGATAGGAGAGGAGAATGAAACATGGAAGATAGGGAAGGAGGAGGGGCACCAGTGACTGGTAATAAGCAGGTGAGGAGAGATAAGAGATGAATCAGAATTGGTAATGGAAAAAGAGTGGTGGGGGGTTGGGGGAGAAATTACCAGATGCTGGAGAAATCAATATTCATGCTGTCAGGTTGGAGGCTACCCGAATGGAATATACCTTCTGGCACTTGTCCCTGTAAGTGGAATAAGTATTACACCTGCCCATTCACCTCCTCCCTCACTACCGTTCAGGGCCCAACAGTCCTCCCAGGTGATACTGCCAGGCTCAACTACTGTGAGACCCGATGTAGAGTGGGAGACTGTTTAGTTGAGGTCCTACACTCCATCGCAATAAACAGGTTTTCTTAATAGTTAACCATTTTAATTTCACTCTCCATTCCCATTCCATGGCCTCCTCTACTGCCAGAATGAGGCCACTCTCAGTTTGGAGGAGCAACGCTTTATATTCCATATGCGTAGCCTCCAACCTGATGGCATGAACATTGATTTCTCCAACTTGCAGCAATTTCTCCCCCACTTCTATTTTGAAATATACTTCTATTCTCCCCCTTTCTATTTCCCATTATGATTCCCTCTCTTACCTCTTCTCTTCTCCTCACCTTCCTATCACCTCTCTCCAGTTCCCCCCTCCTTCCCTTTCTCCCATAGTTCACTCTCCTCTCCTATCAAATTCCTTCTTCAACCCTTTATCTCTCCCACCTATCACCTCCCAGACTCTCACTTCATTCTCCCTCCCCCACGCACCCACCTTCCCCCTCACCTGATTTCACCTATCACCTGCTAGCTTGTACTCCTTCCCCTCCCTTCACTTCCTTATTGGGGCTTCTGCCCCCTTCCTTTCCAGTCCTGGTGAAGGGTTTCAGCCGGAAACATCGATGTTTATAGACATTGCCTGACCTGCTGAGATCCTCTAGCATTTTGGTGTCTTTCTGTAGATTTACAGCATTGGCAGAATCTTGAGTTTATGATTCATTCTGCCTGTAACGCGCACTGGTCCACACCCTCTCCTGCAGAACCTGCATTCTGTCTGCCCACCCACCACTGGCATTTGCCAGGTCAGTGGCAGGCAGCAGAGAAGGCCTCGACCCCTCCATCCCAGGCTGGTCAGCCAGCTGCTGAAGGAAAGAGAGTGTTGACTGGTGCCTCGTCACTTCACTGCCCCGGGGCTGCCTGACACATCCGACGCACATATCCACTCTCTGCAACACATCAAAGTTTCTTGTACAACAACCTGTTTCAACAGAGTCTGAAAAGCACGATCCTGGCAGAAGACTCAAAGATTAAAATCATGAAGACAATTCCTGAAAACCATCTGGGAAGATGTGGGTGTGTAGACGTTGGGAGGGAGAGAAGGAGGAGGAGGGAGAGAGAGAAGTTAGGGAGGGAGAGGAGAGAAGGAAGTAGTGGAGGGAAGGGGGTACGTGGGAGGGTGGGAGAGAGTGGAAGGGAGGGAAGGGAGAGAGGCAACTCTTTCAGTCTGGGATTGTGAGAAGATGGAGGATTTAAGGGATGGGTTAGGAGGTGTGTTACCTGATCATGAACACGACACTCCACTCTCCACCGCAACACCAGGAACTGGTAATAGGTGCCCCTGCTTACCCCACACACTGTTCCATAATGTTCACCGTTTCCCACTCCCCTCTTCTCTGCCTCAAAGCCAAGGCTTGTTACCAAAAACGGCCATGGGTGCTCTCCAGGAGTGGGAAAGTGCTGTGGCTCACCAGCAGGACCAGCAGGGGATAGTGAAGTCACCAGCTGGACTATTAAGAGAGTGGTAAAGTCACCAACTGGGCCAGCAGAAAGCAGTGATGCTACCAGCAGGATGAGCAGGGAGTTTGAAGTCACTAGCTGGACCAGCAGGAAGTAATGATGTTACCAGATGAACCAGTGGGAAATAGTGATGTTATAAGCAGGACCAGCAGGGAGCTGTGATGTCACCAGCAGAACAGCAGGGGTGGTGATTTCACCAACTGGTCCAGCAGGGGGCAGTGATATCACCAGCAGAATGAGTAGGGGACTGTAAAGTCTCCAGTTGTACCAGCAAGAAGTGGTGATGTTACCAACTGGATCAACAGCAGCCATTGATGTCACCAGATGGACCAACATGATTATGTAGATGATGTTTTTTTTATGATCAACATGATCATAATCATGATCCACACATTGATGATGTCAGGAGCTAGACCGACATGTGTTGACGGGAGCTGTGCACAGCTGCTAGTAGTGGTTGCGATGTGGGATCTGGTATAAATAATAAAATTAGATGAGTATGTAGCTTGGGTAAATGTGAACGTTATTCTATACAGAGCCCAGGCAAGTCAAAATAGTGCTCACAGTATTGAGGAGGGCCCCTGGGATGTATGCCAGATGGATTTCTGGATCAATATGTCGGGGAAGTGGCTAAGTGGTAGTGAGCAATAAGAAAGGTTCAAATAATAATGTCTTATAAAGGAGGCAGTGGCCATATTACAACAGGATGTTACATTAAGCTCAGAAGTGCTACGGTATCAGAAACTAAGGTCCTCAGTCTGCAGATTTTAGTGGAGCGAAAGCTGAAATCTATAATAAAGGACATGATCTCAAGACACTTGGGATAACACAAAGCAAGCCATGAAGATATCAGGGGCAGGTTGGCTGGAGCGATCTGGGAAGCATTAAAGGATACGAGAGCAGCCATTAATGATTTGCAACTAACGTACGTTCCTCTTGGGCACACAGACAAAACAGGAAATGTCTACGCTGGGATACAGGAGAAAATACAGATAGTATGCCTGTAAATATGAAACAAAAGTTGCCAGATAAAGCAATGAGGATAGGGAGTGTTTTAGAGTTCAGCAAAGGGGGACCAAGGTATCAATAAAGTAAAAACAGAATAAAACAAAGTTGGAATTGACTTATTGTCACATGTACCGGGATACAGTGAAAAGCTTGTCTTGCATACTGTTCACATAGATCAATTCATTACACAGTATATTGAGATAGAACAAGAATGCAGAATAAAGTGGTAGAGCTACAGAGAAAGTGCAGAGCAGGCAGACAATAAGGTACAAGATCATGATGAGGTAGATCGTGAGGTCAAGAATCCATCTTACCATACTAGGGGACCGTTCAATACTCCCATAACAGTGAGATAGAAGCTGTCCTTGAACATGGTGGCTCATGCTTTCTGCCCAATGGGAGAGGGGAGAAGGGCAAATATCTGGGGTGAGTGAAGTCTATGATTATGTTGGGTGCTTTGCTGAGGCAGCGATAATTACAGGAAGAGTCCATGGAGGGAGAGGCTGGCTTCCATGTTGAGTGTACACTAACAAAGGATTCAATGAACTGTAAAAAGCATCCTGTGCAGTTGCATCATGGCTTGGTAGGACAACTGCTCTGCCCTTGACAATAAGAAACTACAGAGAGTCGTGGACGCAGCTCAGCAGTTGTGGAAAGCAGCCTCCCGTCCATGGACTCTGTCTACACTTCTCACTGACTCAGTAAAGCAGCCAGCATAATCGGAGACCCCACTCACCCTAGACATTCTCTCTTCTTTCCTCTTCCATTGGGCAGAAGATACAAAAGCCTGAAAGTATGTACCATCAGGCTCAAGGACTGCTTCTATCCCACTGTAATCAGACTCTTGAACAGTTCTCAGTAAAATAAGATGGGCTTGTGACTTTACAATCTACCTCATCATGGCCTTGCACCTTATTGTCTCCTCCACTGCACTTTCTCTGTAACTGTTACACTTCATTCTGCATTCTGCTATTGTTTTCCCTTGTACTACCTCAATGTGCTATGTAATGAAATGGTCTGTACAGACTGTAGGCAAAACAAGTTTTTCACACTCCTTGGCTCATTCAAAAATAACAAAACAATATACCAATTTACCAATCGATACTGAAGGTGTCAAAGGTTGCACAAGGAATATGGGAGGTTGTTGACCTTTCCAGCCTCCACCAATGACAATTGTATCAGCTCATCCCTTGTCAGCTGGCTCCTGTCCCACTGCACTCTCAGTCTGATGAATTATATTTATAGGCTATGTATTTGGTCATCTCGTTTCAAGTTTCACTGGAAAATAAACTAGTAGATTATGACACTGAAAACAAGTCAGTACCCTGAAATCTAATCAGTACAAATAGATTCACCTCATTTACTTGGCTGAATACATTGGCCTTGTTCACATTTTCCTGTTTTTCAGTTGTATGTTATCCTGGGAGTCAGGTCTTCAAAGATAGAACGCAGTCCAGTGTATATCTGTAGAAATTTGCAAGAGTCTTTGGTGACTTACCAAATCTCCTCAGTGAAGCAGAGCTGCTGGCGTGCATTCTTTGTGATTGCATCAATGTGTTGGGTCCAGGACAGATCCTCTGAGACGTTGATGCCCAGGAACTTGAAGCTGCTCACCCTTTCCACTGCTGACCTCTCGATGAGGACTGGTACGTGTTCTCCCAGCTTCCCCTTCCCAGTCCACAATCCACCATTTTCTGCTTTATATTTGCTGTCTCACTTTTCTTTATCTATAGCCTAGCCTGCTGGGTCCCACAGCCTTACCATTAACAACATATTACACAGACCAAGGACCTTAATTACTGGTCCCCACCAACCCAGTTTGACATCCTATCAGGACATTCCCTGCCTGTTCATGAGGCAATGTAACTGCCTCTTAACCATCTCTATTGTATCTACTTCCACCACCACCCACGGCAGCACATTCCAGGCGCCCACGACTCTCTGTGTGAAAAAATTCCCCCTCACCTTACACCTACACCCTCTAGTGACATTTCTACCCTGGGGAAACGACTCTGACTGTTTATGCCCTACATACTTCTCATAATCTTATCTATCAGGTCTCCCTTCAGCCTTCTCTGCTCTAGAGAACACACACCAGTTCTCATTAAAGGGTCAGCGGTGGAAAGTTCAAGTTCAAATTGAATTATCATTCAAACATACATGAATATAGCCAAATGAAACAGCGTTCCTCTGGGGCCAAGGTGCAAAACACGTTACCAACAGCACACAGCGCATAACGCATAGCACATATGGTCACGATAGTAAAAAACATACAGTCACACACAAAAAAATTGCCCAAGTCCCTGAGTGGCATGGCCTGTAGATCGATGGCACATGGGATGTTATTCTGGTCCAGCTTGTTGTTCCACCAAGTGAACACGGGGCAGCACTGAGCAGACACGGGAGAGCAGCTCTGAGTAAACGCTGGAGGGCAGCACATGGGATGGGCCAGATCTCAACCCAGTACAAATTTCAATGCACTCACAGAGGCCTCTGCTCTCTCTCAAACCACCTAGCCATCTCCTCTCCTGTGCGGCTCTAACAGACGACCCTGCAGCAGGAGGGTCTAGTCTGTGCCACAACTGAAGAAATGCAGTCCCCCCTCCCACTCCCACTGCCAGTATCACCAATGAACCAGTGAACAGGTCTTGCAATATACTACATTACCAATGTCCAACAGGGTCTTGGATCACAAGAAGAACATCCAAGACAATCACTTACTCCATTTGTTGGATCACGCAATGCCTCAGCACAATGGTATGCTACAGTACAACACAACACAACATAACACGATACATAATAAGTCCACATCTATTGATATTGAGCAACATGCTGATGGTGTAGACCTGTTTTTTTTAGAAGTATTGCAGTACACGATGCTCTTAATAGCCAGCAGTGTCTTGTGATCGTAAAAGACGAACAGTTGCACTCTTGGTTGGACCCAGAACAGTTTCAAGTTCCTGGCTGTCAACGTCTGAGGGGATCTTGCCTGGGCCCTGTACATTGATATAATCACAAAGAAGGCACTCTGGCAGCTTGACTTCAACAGGAGATTGAGAAGGTTTGGTATGTCACAAAAAAATTCTGGCAAATTTCTCGCGTGGATTCATGAGACTTGGCAGAACAATAGTTCAGCATGGACTAGATGGGCCAATGGGCCTGTTTCTGTAGTGCGCTATGATTCTAACTCAAGTATTCCCAACCTCTCCCTATAGCTCACACCCTCTAATCCAGGCTGCATCCTGGAGAATCTCTTCTGCACCCTTTCCAAAACCTTTACATCCTTTCTGTAATTGGGCAACCAGAACTGCATGCAATAGAAGGCAAAGGAAGGAAGGCGGGAAGGACATGGTGAAAGGGATGGCGATGTGGAAGTTGGCCATGAGGGTGCTGATGTTCCCACTGGGGCTGGGGTGTAGAGAAACAAGCAAGGCGAGCGAGAAGGGTCCCATTTTGACTCCCAGTTGTCTCAGGCTGGCTGGTCACCCCTGGTCTGCCCAAGTGACGGGAAAGGTGTGTAATCACGAGAGCATGCCTTCCACCTGTCTGGTGGTTGTGCGAGGTGATACCTGCCAACCATCTCTCTTAAAGTCCACACAGGACCAGGCAGTCATCTAGAAACTTTGGTGATGGAGGGGTCACAGCCACGAGTTCTCTACCCACCTCCATGGCTCATAATGTCAGTACCTTCCACAATCCAGACAAATCCATTTCATTCCTATACCAATGCATGGGTCCTGGAGGGCTTGAGTTATAAGGAGAGACTGGGACTGTTTTCCCTGGAGCGAAGGAGACTGTACCAAGGGTTATAAACTCATGGATTGAATTGAATTGACTTTATTTCTTACATCCTTCACATACATGAGGAGTAAAAATCTTTACGTTACGTCTCTGTCTAAACGTGCAATGTGCAATCATAGTAATTTATAGTAATTTATAATAAATAGAGCAGTCACAAATCAGCATGAGTTATCAGTCTGATGGCCTGGTGGAAGAAGCTGTCCCAGAGCCTGTTGGTCCTGACTTTTTGCTGTGGTACCATTTCCCAGATGGTAGCAGCTGGAGTAGATTGTGGATGGGGTGACACAGGTCCTCAATGATCCTACAGGCCTTTTTTACACATCTGTTCTCGAAAGTGTCCTGAATCATGGGAAGTGCACAACTACAGATACGCTGGGCTGTTTGCACCACTCTGCAGAGTCCGGTGATTAAGGGAGGTACAGTTCCCATACCAGGCAGTGATGCAGCCAGTCAGGATACTCTCAGTTGTGTCCCTGTAGAAAGTTCTTATGATTTGGGGGCCCATACCAAACTTCCTCAACCGTCTGAGGTGAAAGAGGTACTGTTGTGCTTTTTTCACCCCACAGCTGGTGTGAACAGACCATATGAGGTCCTCGCTGATGTGGATACCGAAGAAGTTAAAGCTGTTTACCCTCTCAACCCCAGATCCATTGATGTCAACAGGGGTTAGCCCATCTCCATTCCTGCTGTAATCCGCAACCAGCTCCTTTGTTTTTGCGACATTGAGGGAGAGGTTGTTCCCTTGACACCACTGTGTCAGAGAGATGACTTCTTCCCTGTCGGCCACCTCGTTATTGTTTGAGATTAGGCTAATCAATATAGTGTTGTTGGCAAATTTATTAGTAGATTGGAGCTGTGGGTGGTGATACAGTCATGGGTATGAAGGGAGTAAAGGAGGGGACTCAGTACATAGCCCTGAGGGGCTCTTGTATTGAGAGTCAGAGGGCGTCGAGGTGAGGGAGCCCACTCTTACCACTTGCTGGCGATCTGACAGGAAGTCCAGGATCCAGTTGCACAAGGCAGGGTCAAGGCCAAGGTCTCTGAGCATCTTGTTAAGCCTGGATGGAACTGTTGTGTTGAATGCTGAACTGTAGTCCACGAACAGCATTCTCACATAAGCATCCTTCTTCTCCAGATGTGTAAGGATGGTAGGTAAAGCAGTGGCTATCACGTCGTCTGTCGATCAGTTGTGTTGGTAGGCGAATTGTAGGGGGTCCAGTGTGGGTGGTAACAAGCTGCAGGTGTAATCCTTGACCAGCCTCTCAAAGCATTTGCTTATTATTGAGGTGAGTGTGACAGGATGGCGGTTGTTCAGGCATGTTACCTTGGTCTTTTTTGGTATTGGGAAGATGGTGGATAATTTGAAGCAGGAGGGCACTTTACACTGGGAGAGGGAGAGATTAAAAATGTGAGTAAACACACTTGCCGGTTGTGCTGCGCACATCCTGAGTACTCGCCCTGGGATGCCGTCCAGTCCCACAGTCTTGTGACTGTCCACTCGTTGGAAACATCTGCGTACCTCAGCCTCAGAGATGACCAGGTTGCAGGTTGTAGTGATGGCTTTCCTCGGAGGCTGAGAGTTAGCGACATCGAACCGAGCGTAAAAGCAATTGAGCTCATCTGGGAGAGAGGCCATGATGTTGGCAGCACCACAACGTTTGGCTTTGAAGTCTGCGATGGTATGCAGCCCTCGCCACAAGTCACGTGTGCTATTCGTTGTGAATCTTGACTCAGTCTTGTCCCTGTATTGTTGTTTTGCAGCCTTGATAGCTTTGTGCAGATCATAGCTACTTTTCTTGAGCTCTTGTTGAGCTCCAGCGATGTAAGTTCGATGTCGTGCTGTAAGTGCTGGGTCGCACAGAACTATTGATCCAGGGTTTCTGGTTCGGGAAGACCCTGACCAACTTCTGGGGGACAACATCGTCGATGCACTTCTGGACGAAGCACGTGACTCCATCAGTGAACTCGGAGACATTCTCATCATGGAAGACATTCCAGTCGACTTTATCGAAGCAGTCCTGCAGCATGGAGGCCGATTGGTCAGACCAACAGTGGATGGTTTTAACTATGCCCGCCTCTTGTTTCAGCTCCTGCCTGTACCTCAGCAAAAGCAGGTTCGAAGAATGATTTGATTTTCCAAAAACTGGGCGAAGGAGAGCTTTGTAAGTGTTGCAGAAGGGAGTGTAACAGTGGTCAAGTGTGTCATCTCCATGAGTGTTCACCTGGATGTGCTGACAAAACTTCGGAGAGACTTTTGTCAGCAGCGCTCGATTAAAGTCACCGGTGACGATGAAGGCAGCCTCTGGGTGTGCAGTCTCCAGCGTGTTGATGGTCTCGTACAGTTCCTTGAGAGCCAGGTCAGTACCAGCCTGCAGCAGAATATACACCGCTGCGATGATAACAGCTGTGAACTCCCTAGGCAGCCAGTAAGGTCTGCACAGCAGCACCAGGTATTTCAGGTCTGGGGAACAAGAAGATTTGAGAGCATGCACATTCTGAGGGTCTCACCAAGCATTGTTGACCATGAAGCGTACTCCTCCTCCTTTACTCTTCCCAGTGAGGCTTTCTTTCTGACCTGCCTGCCCGGAACAGGGAGAACCCAGAGGGCTTGATGGCATGATTCGGTATCTCATCCATCAGCCAGGTCTCCACAAAGCACAAAACGTTGCATTTCCTGCTGATAGAAGATTCTGGCTCTCAGTTCACAAAGCTTGTTATCCAGGGACTGAACATTAGCCAGGAGTATGCAAGTGAGTAGTGGCCCATTTGCACACTATCTCAGCCTCACCAGGACGCCGGCCCTTCTCCCTCACCTCCATCGCTTCTTCCAAGGTAATGAGGGTGTAAGAGGTGAGCCTCCTATGGATTACGCAAGCAGGGGATCCCAGTGTAGGAAAGGCAGCACATAATGGATAAATGCCATCTTTCTGATGTTCAGAAGGGTCAGTCTATCATATCTGATGTGACTGTCAGCTACTTGAACAGAAAATGCTAAGAAAATCGTAGAAATTAGTAGTATACTGTAGATTTGGAACGGAGCACACAACATGGCCGTCATACATGGTGCCATCTTGGAAGATAATCTTGGGAGTTGCATAGATAAGGTCTTTTTTCCCAGGGTAGGGGAATCCAAAACTAGAGGACATTGGTTCAACTTCAGAATTATGGAATATAGAACTTAGAACAATACAGCCCATGTTGATTACAGAGGGGATCAACTCTTTAACCTACTCCAAGAGCAATCTAAAACTTCCCTCCCACATAGCTTTCCATTATTCTTTCATCTATGTGCCTATCTAAGAGTCTCCAATCCAGGCAACACCAACCTTCATGTCATCTACCAAATTTACTAACCCACCCTTCCACTTCCTGATCCAAGTCATTCATAAGCATCACAAAAAACAGGGGTCCCAGAACAGATCTATGTGGAACACCTCCAGTCACTGACCCTCCAGGAAGAATACACTCTATCTGCCTTCTATGGGGAAGCCAGTTCTGTATGCACACAGGTGAGTTTTCCTGAATCCCATGCCTCCTGTCTTTCTAAATGAGCCTACCATGGGAACTTTGTTAAGTGCTTTATAGAATCTATATGCACTGCATCCACTGCGCTACCTTCATCAACGTGCTTCCTCAAAGAATTCAATCAGGCTTGTGAGGCCCCTCGCAAAGCCACGTTGACTATCCCTAATCAGACTATGATTTCCAGATGCTTGTAAAAATGTATCTGTATTGAAATCTATTTGCCACTTCTCAGCCCACTTCTCTTAACTGATCAAGATCCCCCCTGTAATCAACGTGCAAGTTCTTCACCGTCAACGGCATCTCCTAATATCATGGTATCTGCAGAGATTTACTGATTAGAAGACACAGATGTACAGGAGTCAATTACAGGTTGGGTTGTAATGGAGCAGTGGGAAAAATTTACATGCGACAAACACATGTAGAGGAGCCCGGGGCAGGAAGCTAATGATATGGAAGCTAGTGGAATGAACAGGATGGCATCCATCGGTAGCTTTGAAGCGAGGAAATGTTCGCGCCCCCCCCAAAAATGTAAACAAAGAGTTTTAATGTCTATCTGTATCAAAGCTTAATTAGCACAGGGTGGGGATCGGAAATGCTCCGGCTGTTTCAGATTGTTTACGGAATTACCTGGCAATCACTTAAGGAAAATAATTACTGCTTCCAATTGATGTCGTTCACACCCTATCTGCAGACATGTAATCCAAGTGAAGAGGACTCTGGTGTAAAGAGAGATGCAGGAGGGTTAAAGGGAATCTGAGGGGAGAGGTTCCTCACGCAGAGAGTGGTCAATATCTGTAATAAAACTATAAAACCATTAAGACCTAGGAGCAGAATTAAGCCATTCAGCTCACTGAGTCTGCTCTGCCATTTCATCATAGCTGATTTATTACTCCTCTCAACCTCATTCTCTTGCCTTTCCCTTGTAAGCTTTGGCTCCCTACTAATCAAGAAACTAAAAATCAAGAACCTCCATTTTAAATATACCCAATGACTTGGCCTCCACAGCAGTCTCTGGCAATGAATTCCACAGATTCACTACCCTCCATCTAAAGAAGTTCCTCCTCATCTCTGTTCTAAATGGACATCCTTGTATTCTGAGAATGTGCCCTCTGAACCTGACTCTCCCACTTGTGGAAACATCTTCTCCAGGTCCACTCTGTCTAGGCCTTTCAATATTCAATAAATTTCAATGAGATCCCCCCTCATTCTTCTAAACTCCACTAACTGCAGGCCCATTGAGGGGGGATCTTATTGAAACGTATGAAATTCTAAAGGGATTGGACAGGCTAGATGCAGGGAGATTGTTCCTGATGTTGGGGAAGTCCGGAACGAGGGGTCACAGTTTAAGGATAAAGGGGAAGCCTTTTAGGACCGAGATTAGGAAAAACTTCTTCACACAGAGAGTGGTGAATCTGTGGAATTCTCTGCCACAGGAAACAGTTGAGGCCAGTTCATTGGCTATATTTAAGAGGGAGTTAGATATGGCCCTTGTGGCTAAAGGAATCGGGGGTATGGAGGGAAGGTAGGTACAGGGTTTTGAGTTGGATGATCAGCCATGATCATACTGAATGGCGGTGCAGGCTCGAAGGGCCGAATGGCCTATTCCTGCACCTATTTTCTATATTTCTATGTTTCTATAGGCATCAAACACTCTTATATGTTAACCCTTTCCTTCCTGGGGTCATTCTTGTGACCCTCGTCTGGACCCTCTCCAATGCCAGCACATCCATTGTTAGATAAGGGGTCAAAAACTGCTCACAATACTCCAAGTGTGGTCTGACCAATGCCTTATAAAGCCTCAGCATTACATCCTTGCTTTTCAAAGTTTAAAATACATTTATTATCAAAGTATATATATGTCACCATAGACTACCTTGAGATTCATTTTTGGAGGCATTTACAGGAAAGTAAAGAAATACAATAGATTTTATAAAAACTATACAGACAGAAAGAATGATGAACAACCAATGTGTAAAAGAAGACAAACAGTGTAAATAGAGAGAAAAATAGATTGATAAATAATATTGAGAACATGAATTGAAGTGTCCTGCTTGAAAGTGAGTCTGTAGGTTGTGGAGTTAGTTCAGTGTTCAGGTGAGTTGACCACCAAGCTTTTATATTCTGGTCCTCAATTTACTGCTACATCGCATTTGCCTTCCTTACTACTGACTCAACTTGCAAGTTATGTGCTGCCACATGGTGGAATAAGTACTATCTCTTGATTGAAGAGACGTTTAGACAGACCTTTGAATAGGGAGGAGCTGGAAGGATATGGACCTCATGCAGGCAAATGAGATTAGTGATGAGATCCATTGCATGCAAAGCTCTCCGCACCATTGAGCACACTTACATGGAGTACTGCCAAAAGAAAGCAGCATCCATCATCAAAGAACCCCACCATGCCATGCTCTCTTCTCAGTATGGCCGTTGGGCATGGGTACAAAAGCACTGGGTCCCACACCAGCAGGCTCAAGAGCAGTCATTACACTAAACCATCAGACTCCTGAACCAGTGTGGATTAACTTCACTCACCACAACCCTGAACAGATCCCACAACCTAGAAGACTGCCTTTCAAGGACTCCTTTCAATTCATGTTCTTTATTTTTTTAAATTTATTTTATTTGTGCGCAATGCTTTATTTTGAACATTGGTTGTTTGTCAGTCTTTGTTTATGTAGAGCTTTTCATAAATTCTATTGTATTTGCTAATTTTCCTGTAAATGCCTCCAAGAAAATGAATCTCAACATAGTGTATGCTGACATATACGCATTTAGATAATAAATTTACTTTGACTGAGATTCTGCAGATACTGGAAATCCAGAGTATCAAACACAAAATGCTGGAGGAACTCAACAAGTCAGGTAGCATCTATGGAGGAAAATAAATAGTCGATGATTTGAGCCAAGACCCTTCCTCAGGACTGGAAAGGAAGGGGGCAGAGCCAGAATAAGGTCGTGGGGGGAGGAGAAGTAGTACAAGCCGGCAGGTGATAGGTGAGACCTATCACTTATCACTTATCAAAGATGTATAGTTAGTAAGTTGTAGGAACACTATGTTACTATGTTGGTGCTGGACACACACACACACACACCTTTGCAATCTCACACATACACCCAAACCCCAAGAGCATCGTGGAGACTCCTAATACTGTTCAAACAACAGAAGGACGACAACATTTGCATACAGTTGGTACGCGGAGATAAGGCTGGGCTGTCATTAACAGTAAGCATTTGCCTGCACACTATCTCCCGATGTTATCACCGAACCTGAACACTTTCACACCTGCTGCTCTCTGGTTATCCCGAAACTGCAGTTTGATACCCTCCCAAGGGCTGGCTTCCCTAATACTACAGGTGGCAGCCACTACAGGGAAACCATTCAGAGTGGGATCTTTCCTTTAGCATGGGATTAAAGTGCAGTGCAATTACCCCCGTCACTGCACTTTAGACACTTTAAACAACTTGTTCATAATGAACCAGAATGGATAACTTCACTCACTCGACTGAACTGATTCCACAACCTATGAACTCACTTTCAAAGACTCTACAACTCATGTTCTGTGCATTTATTTATTTATGTTCAATTTGCACAGTTTGTCTTCTTTTGCACATTGATTGTTAACCTTTGATTGTACATTGTTTGCATTAATTCTGTTGTATTTCTTTGTTCTACTGTGAATGCCTGCAAGAAAATGAATCTCAGGGGTGTATATGGTGACATATATGTACTTTGATATAAATTTACTTCGAACTTTGAGCCTAATTTACATTGTATATACATGCTGATATTTATTTATGTACATTTTATTCCATATCCATCCTTTAACCTCTGATTTCATTAGTTTTTAAATTTATATATTAATTCTTTATTCTTTATAACTGTTGAATGTTGTTGTTTTTTGTTGCATATTGCCCCTGACCAACAGACCTAAGGTTCAAAGGTTCATTTTATTATCAAAGTATGTACGCAGAATCTAACTCTGAGATTTGTCTTCTCCAGATAGTCAGGGAATACAGAAAATCCATGAAAGTCATTGAAAAGAAACGATATCAACCCCCACCCCTTGCACGAAAAAGAAAAAGAAACAAAACTCACAAACTCCAAGCCCCCCCCCAACCTCTCCCTCATACAAAACTAAAGACTGCCCACACAGACACGGCAGCTAAAACATCAAACCCCTAAACCCCAAGCCCCTCCCATGCAAAAAAGTGACAATAACATCAACCCCCAACCTTTCTCACACACAAAAATCTAACAGTTTGCTCAGATGGAATACATCAAGAAAGAACATCAGACCCCAAATTCCATACCCCTCCCTCATCCAAAATAAGTAACATATCACCCACCCACCAATTGGCAACAAGCACAGAGAAACTGAAGGAGATCAACGTAAAGTACAATCCACACCAATAATCACATATGGCTTGGAATTTCAAAAGCATCCTTTCTCAGAATTGAGGAGAGCGACAGCTCGAACTCAGTCATTCCGTGGGGAGTGATTGCTGACTTGCGTCCTTCATCCAGTGGTCACAGCAAATTCCTAGTACATATAAATGTATATGGCAAATAAAACTGATCCTGGATCATTGCTCCTTTCCAAACCAGACAATGGGAGAAAAAAGATAAGTGTCAGAAGCCAGTCCATTGCTTTAATTAACCAGGGAGTTTTCTAAAGGAGGCTGTGGTGATTTTGGAGGTTCACCCAACAAGGAAACATGTCCTTCAGCCCAACTTCTCTATGCCGACCAGCTCCCCAACCTGAGATAGTCCCATTTGCTGTGCTTGGCCCATATTCCTCTAAATCAGGGTTTCCAACTTGGGGTCCATGGACCCCTCAGTTAACGGTAAGGCTCCATAAAAAAGGTTGGGAACCCCTGCTCTAAACAATTTCTATCCTTCCTGTCAAGTATCTTTTAAACTTTGTAAATGTACTTGCCTCAACTGCTTGCCATGTTATATGACATGTATATGTCATTCCATATACTCACCACCCTCAGGTCCCCTTTAAAGCTTACACATCGAAAACATCTTCAGGAGGTGGAGCTCCAAGAAGCGGATATCCATCACTGAGGTCTCTCACCATCCGGGACATGCCCTCTTCTCATTATTACGATCAGGGACGAGGTACAAAAGCCTGAAGGCCCACACTCAACATGTTAGGAACAGCTTCTTCCCCTCTGCCATCATGTTTATGAACAGTCCATGAACCCATGAACACTACCTCACTGTTCCTCTTTAACACGATTTATTTATTTTTGTAACTTTTAGAAATTTTAATGTCTTGCACCATATACTGTTGTCACAAAATAATGGCATACTGTATATCAGAGATAACAAACCTCCAGCACACACAAAATGCTGGAGGAAGTCAGCAAATCAAACAACATATATAGAATCACTCAGAGATAATAAATCTGATTATGATTCATACTCCGAGTATTGTATTAATTTCTGGATGCCTCATTAGAGGAAGGATGTGAAAGCTTTAAAGAGGTTGCAGAGGAGATTTACCAGGATGTTGTCTAGATTAGAGAGCATGTTTTTTTGAGGAAAGGTTGAGCAAATAATGGTTTTCTCTTTGGAGAGAATGAGGATGGGAGGTGACTTGGTAGAGGTATAGAAGATGATAAGAGGCATAGGTCATGTCTGCAGTATCTCTAGATAGAGAAAACCATACTGCAGTACAAACACCTATGTCAGAATGCTGTTCGTTTACCATAGCTCAGTGTTTAACACCATCATTCCAATGGAACTGATTGAAAAGCTACAGAACCTGGGCCTCTGTATTTCCCTCTGCAACTGGATCCTCGATTTCCTAATTGGAAGACCACAATCTGTGTGGATTGGTAGTAACATCTCCTCCTTGTTGATGACGAACACTGGCACACCTCAGGGACATGTGCTTAGCCCAGTGCTCTACTCTATCTATACCCGTGACTGTGTGGCTAAGCATAGCTCGAATGCCATCTACAGATCTGCAGATGATACAACCATTGTTGGCAGAATCTCAGATGGAGACTAGGGACTCAGGAGCGAGATATACTAGCTAGTTGAGTGGTGTCGCAGCAACTACCTTGCACTCAATGTCAGTAAGACCAAAGAACTGATTGTGGACTTCAGAAAGGATAAGACGAGGGAACACGAACCGATCCTTATCGAGGGAATCAGAAGTGGAGAGAGTGAGGAATTTCAAGTTCCTGGGTGACAATATCTCTGAGGATCTAACCTGGTCCCAACATATCAATGCAGCTATAAGGAAGGCAAGACAGTGGCTATATTTCATGAGGAGTTTGAGGAGATTTGGTTTGTCACCTAAAACACTTGAAAATTTCTACAGATGTGCCATGGAGAGCTTCCTGACAGACTGCATCACTGTCTGGTATGGGGGAGGTGGGGGAGGTGCGACTGCACAGGATGGAAAGAAGCTACAGAAAGTTATAACATTAGTCAGCTCCATCATGGGTACTAGCCTCTATAGTATCCAAGACATCTTCAAGGAGCGGTGCCCATCATCCAGGACAGGCCTTTTCTCACTGTTACCATTGGGGGGGGGGAGGTACAGAAGCCTAAAGGCACACCCTCAATGATTCAGGAACAGCTTCTTCGCCTCTGCCATCTGATTTTTAAATGGCCATTGAACCCATGAATAGTACCTCACTTTTTAAAAAATCCTGTTTTTGCAGTACTATTTTTAATGTAACTATTTAATGTATATATACATATACACTTACAGTAACTCATTTTTAATGTATTTTTCTCTATATTATGTATTACGTTGTATGGCTGCCGCTAAGTTAACAAATTTCATGACCCATGCCGGAGATATTAAACCTGATTCTGATTCAGGAAGCACTCTTTCAGATATCAGTAGGGCTTGGTTGTCAAGGATACGTGCAAGCACTTTGCCTGTTGTTGACAGGAGAAAAACAGCATGCCAATTGCAGGAAAAATGTCGTGAGCAAAGGCAACCCTTGTACCTCCACCATGGATGGTCAGAAGCCCGGCTGCGAAAGGAGGAGGGTTGGGCATGGTGCTAACAACCCCATTCTGTAAAAACCCAGAGCTACAGAAACACCAACAGAAGCTCCAGAGACCTCATCCCTGGGAGAGGCAGGATCTTCACCTGAAAGATCGGCCCAGAAGAAAGGACTCTGGCGAGCTGCTGTCGGTAACCTATGTCCCAGTTGGAGTACGTAAGTAAGTAAAGGCAACCCTTTCACAGGTTTGTCAAAGGTATTTGATATGGTAGACTACCAAGCTCTGTGGTGTATACTATCAAGACATGGCTGTCTTGACTCGTCCTTACGCTACTTCATGATGCCACAGTACTCAGCAAAAGTGGTGCAGTATCAGAACCGTTCACTGTCCAGACAGGAGTGAAGCAGGGCTGTATCACTGCACCCACCCTATTTGTCGTCTTTATTGCTGCCATCCTTCACCTCATCGGCCAAGACTTGCCACAGGGAATCCAAACCACGTACAGAATGGACAACATGCTTTTCAACCCTGAGTGCCTTTGCCAAGGCATAAAGGGCCATGCATCTTGTTTTGAACATAAAAAAGACACAGATCCTATATTAGCCACCACCTAACCAACCATTTTTATAGCCCTCCACAAAAGTTGACGATACCACCCTTGAAAATGTAAACCACTTAGATTATGAGAACACTCAGTCCTCGTTTATTGTCATTTAGAAATGCATGCATGCATTAAGAAATGATACAATGTTCCTCCAGAGTGATATCACAGAAAAACAGGGCAAACCAAAGACTAACACTGACAGAACCACATAATTATAACATATAGTTACAGCAGTGCAAAGCAATACCATAATTTGATAAAGAGCGGACCATGGGCACCGTAAAAAAAAGTCTCAAAGTCCCGATCGACTCCCGAGTCCCCGATAGCAGGCGGCAAAAGGGAGAAACTCCCTGCCATAAACCTTCAGGCACCAACAACCGCAAATGCATTAGAAGCAGCCGACCACAGCCGACAATGATCCCTACCGTGGCAACATTCTCTCTTCAAAACCAGGCATCGACTCAGAGATCAACCACCACCTCAGTAGTTCTAGTTGAGCCTCTGCAAGATTAAAGAAAAGAGTCTTTGAAAACTGTGACCTACAGGTCTAAACAAAACTTCAGGTCTACAGAGCAGTGGTCCATCTTACATTACTGTGGGGAGCTGAATCATGGACCACCTACAGTAGGCACCTGAAAGCCATGGGACATTACCACCAAAGAGACTTATGAAAGATTTTGAGGATCACCTGGAAACACAGATGCACTAACACCAACACACTGGAGGAGGCCAAGATGAGTAGCATCTCCATCATGATAGAGCAACACCAGATCCATTGGATAAGTCGTGATATCCGAATGCGCAGTTCACGTCTCCCCACACAGACCGTTTACTCCCAATTAAAGGAAGGTCAGCAAGCTACTGATGAGCAAGCGAAACGCTTCTAAGATATCATCAAAATGAGCCTGAAGAAATTCAATATCCTATCTAAAACTGGGAAGACATTGCACTCAATAGATAGGCCTGGAGGAAATCTGTTCAAGAGGGAGTTGCATTACATGAGAGTGACCTCCGCTGTGCTGCAGAGAACAAGTGGCAGCTGTGAAAGGAGAGATTGAACGACCAAATGACCCAACCATTAACCACAGACATCATTACTCTTGCCCACACTGTACCAGAATATGTGGATCCCAAATTGGTCTCTACAGCTATCTGAGGACCCACCAATAGACAACCACTTCGGAAAACATCACAGTTGACTCAAATGATTGCACTACCACTACTAAGGGGCATAGAAAGATTGGAAAGCCAGAGAATGTTTCCCTGGAGGCATTATTCCAAGCTTATTGGAGGAAAGTATGGGGAGGATTTCAGAGGTAAGTTTTTTACACAGAGTGGTAGGTAGGTGGAATGCCCTGGCAGGGTGGTGGTAGAGGCTGATGCATTAGGGACATCTAACAGACTCTTAGATAAGCACATGGATGAAAGAAAAAATGGAAGGTTATGAGAAACACAAAAGTTTTCTCCCCCTACAGCATCGAAACAGGTCCTTCAGCCCATCTAGTCCATGCTGAACTGGTAGATTGATTTTGGATCAGGTTAAATGTTTGGTGCGACATCATGTACTGTGCTGTTCTGTTCAAAGTACGTTTATTTATTATCCAAATATGTATAAATTATACAAACACGAGGAATTCTGCAGATGCTGGAAATTCAAGCAACGCACATCAAAGTTGCTGGTGAACGCAGCAGGCCAGGCAGCATCTCTAGGAAGAGGTACAGTCGACGTTTTGGGCTGAGACCCTTCGTCAGGACTAACTGAAGGAAGAGCTAGTAAGAGATTTGAAAGTGGGAGGGGGAAGGGGAGATCCAAAATGATAGGAGAAGACAGGAGGGGGAGGGATGGAGCCAAGAGCTGGACAGGTGATTGGCAAAAGGGATATGAGAGGACAAACAAACAAATAAATAAATAAATATATAGGCGAGACCCGACGCGGACTGGGAGATCGCTTCGCTGAACGCTCTGTCCGCCAGAGAAAGCAGGATCTCCTAGTGGCCACACATTTTAATTCCACATCCCATTCCCATTCTGATATGTCTATCCACGGCCTCCTCTACTGTAGAGATGAAACCACACTCAGGTTGGAGGAACCACACATTATATTCCGTCTGGGTAGCCTCCAACCTGATGGCATGAACATTGACTTCTCTAATTTCTGCTAATGCCCCACCTCCCCCTCATACCCCTTTATATACACACACATTCTTTCTCTCACTCTCCTTTTTCTCCCTCTGACTATACCCCTTGCCCATCCTCTGGGCTTCCCCCCCCCCCTTTTCCTTCTCCCTGGGCCTCCTGTCCCATGATCCTCTCATATCCCTTTTGCCAATCTCCTGTCCAGCTCTTGGCTCCATCCCTCCTACTCCTGTCTTCTCCTATCATTTTGGATCTCCCCCTCCCCCTCCCGCTTTCAAATCTCTTACTAGCTCTTCCTTCAGTTAGTCCTGACGAAGGGTCCCGGCCCGAAACGTCGACTGTACCTCTTCCTAGAGACACTGCCTGGCCTGCTGCGTTCACCAGCAACTTTGATGTGTGTTGCTATAAATTATACAACCTTGAAATCTGTCTACTTACAAAGCAAGAAACCCTAAAGAACCCAATAAAAAAAAGACAGACACAAGGTTAAAAAAAACCAAATCATTAGATTAGATTAGATTAGATTATGAGGACACTCAGTCCTCGTTTATTATCATTTAGAAATGCATGCATTAAAAAATGATACAATGTTCCTCCAGTAAGATATCACAGAAACACAGGACAGACCAAGACTAAAACTGACAAAAACCACAATTATAAGATATAGTTACAACAGTGCAAAGCATTACCGTAATTTGATAAGAGCAGATCATGGGCACGGTAAAAAGTCTCAAAGTCTCTCGAAAGTCCCATCATCTCAAGCAGACGGTAGAAGGAAGAAACTCTCCCTGCCATGAGCTTCCAGCGCTGCAAACTTGCCATTGCAGCATCCTGGAAGCACCCAACCACAGTCCGACTCTGAGTCTGTTCGAAAACTTTGAGCCTCCGACCAGCCCTCCGACACAGAGCACCGAGCACTTTGATCCCGCCCCAGCCGCCGAGCAACAAATCATGCAAACAATAGAAGCGAGCGACAGTATTCCGAACTAAATTGAGTCCTTAGATCCGAGTCCCCAGAGCAGCCGGAAGTAGGCCCAAAGCCTCGGTATCAGTTCATCATATTAATGGGACAAATCGCTGCAAAGCTCGCAGACATGAAGCACAGCAGCACAGCAGCTGAGGCAGTCTCACAGCCTCAATATGGAATCAGCCTGATCCTTGCCTCTGGTCCCAACACCCTGCCCTTCCAGTCTATCTGGGCCGCCATTTAAATTGTCCAAACAGTGGACTGTGCTTTGCATTAGGACCAGGGCCCCACCACAGCAATACACTCTGGGCCTAGACCTTGCCACCTAACCCAAAGCCTTTCTCGACCTCTCCAAATGGGCTCAGTACTTGGAGTAATCGAACCTTGCACCCGGGTTATTGAACGGGCATCGAAAATCCTCTGCCTCGACTCCTTCTCTCCGAATCACTCATTCCAACTCCATCTGCTGCCCCGTCTTGAACACATCACGGTTCGGCTTTGCAACGAATCAGCACAGCTCATCCTTCCAATCAACTTCGCCTTTGCTTACCCCTTCATTGTTTGCGGTGATGGTTTACCACAATTGACTTCAGAAAAATGTGTATTTAATAAATGTTTTTAGTCAAGTTTCTTTTCTTTCGAACTATCAGTAAGCTATTGCATGCATTTGGTAGCGCCATCTTAACCTGTACGTTCTAAGTGTGAGGTGATGCATTTTGGAATGTCTGGCCAGCAGAGGTGATGTACTATGAATGGTAGGGCATTAGGGAGTACATTAGAACAGAGGGACTTAGGAGTACAAGCGTACAGTTTTTGAAAGTGGAGTCACAGGTAGACAGGGTGGTGAAAAGGTGTTTAGCACACTGGGCTTCATGAGTCAACGCACTGAGTACAAGAATTGGGACATTGTAAGCATAGTACAGGGTTAGTAAATTGTGGACATGTTATGTTGCTGCTGGAAGCACACCCTCTTACTGTGTTGGCCATTGACACAAACAATCATTTTGCGATGTTTCAATGTACAGTTGACAAATAAGGCTAATCTAATCTACTTCAAGTTATACAGCACAAAAAAGGATCCTTCAGCCCAACTCATTCATGACAATCAAGAGATCCATCCAGGTATCTGTTATACTGCCCTATGAGAAGTGATTCTTCCAGTCCCTCATCTGAAGACTCTGTATTCCCATCCCAAAAATGTGCAGAATTGAAACCTTAACTGATCCAGAGCAGTATTCTCGAAGTAGATGGTGTAACCAGTTAGGATACTTCCAACTTTTTACAGATGGAGTGTGGGAAATATCCCGACTGGTTGAATAATGGTCTGATATGGCAATTCAAATGTACAGGAATGTAAAAAGGTGCAGAGAGTAGTGGACTCTACCCAATCTAGAGTCAATCACTCTGCAGACAATCCCTCTCCACCATAACTTGTATCTACAGGAGCTGCTACCTCAAGAAGGCAACATCTACCATCAAGGATCCCCTCTATCCGGGCCATGTCACCTTCTCGTACCTATCATCAGGCAGAAGCCTGAAGTCCCTCATCTCCAGGCTCAAGAACAGTTACTTCCACTCAACCATTCAGTTCTTGAACCAATTGGCACAATCCTTTGATTGCTTTGATCACATTGCACTACAACGGACTTCGTTTTCTTTGTCCAATTCTGTTTTCATGTAAAAAAAATACTTGTGTATCTTTAACTTACGTTGTTCCTGTGAATGCTGTTTATCTGATGCTCTGTGCCTGTGATGCTGCTGTGAGTAAGTTTTTCTTTGCTCCTGTGCAGATGAAGATAAACTCAACTCTGAGTGCTGAACTCTCAGTGATTTTGTCTTTTCGGTAAGACATTAATTGAAAACCTTCTGTAAGAGAGTGCCAATAATGCTAAGGGGTTATTTTGGAGTCAAGCTTGATTCTTCCCCTGTGTTTACTCTTCTGTTTATCCCATAATCAACATTTTATGAACCCAATTATCTGATCATTATCACATTGTTGCTTGGGGAGCTTACTGTGTGAAAATTAGCGCTGTTTTGATTGTACTGCTGATGCAATCTTAGAACATAGAACTGTACAGGCCCTTCGGCCCACAGTGCTGTGCCAACCTTTTAACCTTCTCCAAGATCAATCTAAACCTTCCCTCCTACGT
This sequence comes from Mobula hypostoma, assembly GCF_963921235.1. Taxonomy (NCBI): domain Eukaryota; kingdom Metazoa; phylum Chordata; class Chondrichthyes; order Myliobatiformes; family Myliobatidae; genus Mobula; species Mobula hypostoma. The sequence goes on along the minus strand of NC_086097.1, from coordinate 30,706,380 downwards.
AGCCCTCCATTTTACATCCATGTGACTATCTAAGAGTATCTTAAATGCCCATAATGTATCTGCCTCTACCACTATTCAATGTACCCACCACTCTGCGTATTTTTAATTTTTTTAACAGACCCTCCCGGACCAACGAGCCCGCTCACCCATGTGACCAATAAACCCCAAACCTACACATCTTTGGAATGTGGGAGAAAACCAGAGTACCCGGAGGAAACCCAAACAGTCACGGGGAAAATGTACAAATTCAGTAGCCTCTGATACTCCCCCAACCCACCACTCCAATACTTTCCTCCAATCACCTTAAAATTATACTCCTTCATATTAGTCATTTACGCCCTGGGAAAAAAATCTCTGACTGTCCACCCAATCTATACCTCTGATTATCTTGTACACCTCTATCAACTCACCCCTCTTCTCTTTTCACTCCAAAGAGAATGGCCCTAGCTTGCCCAGCCTATCCTCATAAGCCATGCTCTCTGATCCAGGCAGCATCCTGGTAAATCTCCTCTGCACCCTCTCTAAAGCTTCCACTTCCTTCCTATATTCCAAGAGTGTTTTGAACTGACTTTCTGGACTGAACTCCATCTGCCACTGCATCAGCCCAGCTCCGCATCCTATCAATGTCCCGTTATAACCTACGACAGCCTTTTACACTACCCCACCACCAACCTTTGTGTCATCTACATACAACAATGGAAGGGAAACACAACACCAGAGGGCACAGGGTTTAAGGGGAATGATCTCTGAAAAGTCCTTGACCTGGGGGGGGGGGGTAGACGTTGACTCAGACCATCAGAGGCCTGCGTCGGGCATTTTCGTGCCTTACAAGGCGCAGATTGGAAGTCTGTGTGGGGCGCCACTCCTTGCACAGACTAGAGCAATGTGTGGTTAAGTGCCTTGCTCAAGGACACAAACACACTGCCACAGCTGAGGCTCGAACTACTGACCTTGAGGTAACTAGACGAACGCCTCAACCATTTGGCCATGTGCCCAACACATGACCTGAGGGTTTAAATATATATTTTATATATATTTCTCTCTCTCTCTCTATCTCTCTCTGTCCGTCGCTCCATCCTTTTGCTCCTCCCTTTTCCTCTCTCTCTCCCCTTCTCTCCCCCTCCCCTTCTTCTCCCACTCGCTCCACTCCCTTGCCCCCTCCCCCTCCTTCCCTTCTCTCCCTCCCATTCCCTTTGACCCTCTGTGGATGTTACCTGAACTCTTGAGCATCTGTAACTTCTTACAACATTGCACAGAACAGGCCCTTTGGCCCACAACAGCTTCTTATTTTTCAAAATGAAAATGTTGGCTTTTCTATCTTATCTCATCCACATTAAGCTCCTCCATGTACAACAGTCAAGCCTGCTAGATAACCCAGACCATGGATACAGCCTCATTATGTGTGAAAACTTTCCGTGTTCAGATTCTGATTCAGATTCATTTATTTATCACATGCAGATGAAACGTTTAAGAAAGTCTTAGATAGGCAGATGGACGGAGGGCTATGTCAGAGGGATGTTTAGATTGACCTTAGAATAGGTTAAAGGGACAGTACAATGTCATGGGCTAAAGGGCCTGTACTGTGCTGTAATGTTCTACGTTCTGGATTCTATGAAACATACAGTGAAATGCATCCTTTGCATTAACGACCAACATACTCAAGGACATGCTGGGGGCAGCCCACACAGTTATATCATGCATTCCGACACCAACCCAGCGTGGCAGGACAACACAGGACACAAGAAGCAACAAAATAACAACAGCAAAATAAGGCCCTTTCCTCCCTCCCTCACACCCAGCCACAGAGGTAGTCTTCCAAGCCCAGGCAAGCCTTTAGTTTCATGTCTCCAACCTTTGGCCATTGGGCTTCGACTTTTAGACCTCCGGTTGACCTTCAGGCTTTGATCCTCAGCTTTGTTTTGTTCAGTAACCTGGCTTCACGTTAAATGTTGTTCACTGACAAATAACAATCTACGCCTTCTCTCTCACTGGAGTTGGAGGCTTGCCTGTGTGTTTGAGTGGGAGGGAGGAAAGGGGCTTGTTTTGTTGCTGTCGTTTTGTGCGTGTTGCTTTCGATTTCCAGCATCTGCAGAGTTTCTCATGTTTATATTGTCGTTGCTGCTTGTGTTGTTCTGCTGAACATTGTAAGCCCAATATGTTGGCGACGGAATGCATGGTGACATTTGCGGGCTGTCGCCAGCACATCCTTAGGTTGTGCTGGTTTTCAATGCAAACTGTAGATTTCACTGTGTTTTGATGTACATCTGATAAATAAATTGGAATCTGAACTGAATCTGAACCTGAATCATTCTATTTTCATTGATTCTATTGTATTTCTTCATATCTTCTGTGAATATCCACAGGAAAATGAATCTCAGGCTAGTATACGGTGACATACTGCAGATGTACTTTGATAGTAAGTTTACTTGAGCTTGAATCTGAACCAGAATCCGAGTCTGGCACTTGGCCACATCTGGACGAGGTACGGGGAAGAGGAGGCAAACAATAGGATGGTGGAGGACAATGAGAAGTTCTCATCCCAGAATTTGGAAATGGAACCCATTGAGGCCATGTAAATTGCTTTGGGTCAGACTTGGGGCGGGGGTGTGGGGGTGGGGGGAATTCACAGGGCGGAATTTTGACTGTATGATGTAAAACAGGTGATAACAAATTGGTTGTTCTTGTTACCACGGCAGCAGCCCCTCAGATTTGCAACAAATCCCTTGGAGTTTCCTTGACAACCACTAATGGAAGGTTGATGGAGCCAAGGTTCTTAACCATAGAAAGAAAATTAATCCCAGTGTCAAATGCCAGGGGACTGTTTGCCGAGAAGATAGTGAGGTCTCTCGAGGCATCATTTGGTTACCTTTTTACCTGGGTGAATGTGTCTCTGCAGTATTAATCTCCCGACTACAATCTTCTTGCTTGGTTGGATGTGTTTGTTCTGATTAATGAATGAATGAATGAACATATTAGAACACGTGGCTGCATCACCATGTCTTTCCACATCTTGTTGTTTTCCTCAATCTCCTTCACCTTTGGTCAGAGACCCTCAAGGTGCTAGACAAAGTTATCATGTGTGAACCAAATTAGCCCAGCCTCCTCAAGGCTTCTTTAGTAGTCTTTCTTGCCACTCCCTCAGTCCTCATGTGTGAAGATCTTTGGGAGTATTGACTGGTTATCGTACCACCAATGATCTCCAAACTCTGTTTCCTTCTCTGATTCATTCTACACTGGGAAGGTAGTAGGACTGGTGAGGTGTGCATTCATTGCCCATCCATAGAAGTGAAAACTTCCATTGGACAGAAGATACAAAAGCCTAAAGCACATACCACCAGGCTCAATGAAAACTTCTACTCCACTGTTATCAATCAAAAGCAAAGACAAAGTGAAAGTAAACTTATTATAAAAGTACATATGTGTCACCATATACTACCCTGAGTTTCATTTTCTTGCAGACAATTACAGTAAAATAAAGAAATTCAACAGAATTAATGAAAAACTTTACACAAACAAAGACTGACAAACAACCAGTGTGCAAAAGAAGATGTGCAAATTTTAAAAATGCTGAGAGCATGAGTTGTCGAGTTCTTGAAAGTGAGCCTGTAGGTTGTGGAAACAACAGGAATTCTGCAGATGCTGGAAATTCAAGCAACACACATCAAAGTTGCTGGTGAACGCAGCAGGCCAAGCAGCATCTATAGGAAGAGGCGCAGTCGACATTTCAGGCCGAGACCCTTCGTCGGTCTCGGCCTGAAACGTCGACTGCGCCTCTTCCTATAGATGCTGCTTGGCCTGCTGCGTTCACCAGCAACTTTGATGTGTGTTGCTGTAGGTTCTGGAGTCAGTTTAGAGTTGAGGTGAGTGAAGTTATCCACGCTGGTTCGGGAGCCTGATGGTTGATGGACAATAACTGTTCCTGGACCTGGTGGTGTGGGACCAAAAGCTCCAGTACCTCTTGCATGATGGTAGGAGTGAGAAGAGAGCATAGCCTGAATGGTAGGGGCCTTTGATGATGGATACTGCATTCTTGTGGCAGTGCTCCATGCAAATCTGCTCAATGGTGGGCAAGGCTTTACAGTCCTGTGATGGACTGGGCTGTATCGACCACATTTCCATTCCTGGGCATTGGTGTTTCCATACCAGGTCATGATGCAACCAGTCAGGATACTCTCCACTGTGCATCTGTCGAAGTTTGTCAAAGTTTTAGCTGGCATGCCAGATGTACACAAACTTCTAAGAAAGTAAAGGCACTGTTGTGTCTTATTTATTATGGCACTTATGTGCTGGTCCCAAGATAAGACCATTGAGTGGTTCCCGAGTATGATGAGATGGACTCCTGACTGCACAATCTACCTCATTATGATCTTGTACCTTACCATCTGCCTGCACTGCACTTTCTCTGTAACTATTACAATTTATTCTGCATTCTGTTATTGTTTTATCTTGTACTACTTTGATGCGCTGTGTAATGAAATGATCAGTATAAGCAGGCAAGTCTTACACTGTATCTTGGTACTTGGGGCAATAGGAATTGGTACACGTGGGTGGCATGGCAGCGTAATGCTTTACAACACTTTATAGAGTCTAGGACCAGAGGGCACAGCCTCAGAATAGGAAGACGTCCCTTTAGAACAGAGGTGATAAGGAATTTCTTTAGCTAAAGGGTGATGAATCTGTGGAATTCTTCACCACTGACGGCTGTAGAGACCAAGTCATTGGGGATATTTAAAGCAGACGTTGATAGCTTAGATTAGTAAGAAGTCAAAGGTTTACAGGGAAAAGACAGGAGAATGGGGTTGAGAGGGATAATAAATCAGCCAATGAAAGTAAGTTCAAGAGGATCTCGGAGGAAAGATTTTTTTTACACTGAGTGAGGTGGGTGCCTGGAACACACTGCCAGGGCTGGTGACATATATATTAGGGGCATGTATTAGACACATATTGTAGGTGATAGAAAAGGAGGGAAGAGTTGGATTAGGGTATGTGAAAAGGGCAGCACAACATCATGGGCAAAAGGGCCTGTACTGTGTTATGTTCTAGGTTCATGATCACACGCTGGAGCAGACTTGACAGGCTGAATTATCTTATGGTTCCCGTGGTTATTAATTGACCATGGGGAGGGAATCGCAGTCTCTGGCTCAGCGCTCACACCGAACAGCTGGAGTATATTGCGATATGCGCTGAGGCAGCGCAGCCAATTGTGGTCACACCCTCCATCCTTTGTGCAGGCTGTAGAAATAAAACATTATTCACCTGGAAAGCAGATAAGACTGAAAGGCCAGAGGTTGAGCTTCGTAACAGATGTGACGGGTCGGGCTCATCATGTTTACGTTTATGCAATCGAAACATGTGCTTTGATAAATAATTCAGATGCACCCTGCCCACACTGATACTCAGTTTACCTGCTCACACAATGACAGGGCTCCATATGGCACCGACACAGGACAGGTCTCCCTGTTCAACTGCAGACGGTGGCTCAGTTACAGAATGGAATCGGAACTGTACAGAAGGAACGCAAGAGATTCTGCAGATGCTGGAAATCCGGAGTAATACACACAGAATGCTGGAGGGAATCAGCCTCAATGGAGAGGAATGTTGATGTTTTGGGCGGAGAACCTTCATCAAGAGTCCTGATAAAGGGTCTTAGCCCGAATCGCCAGCTGTTCATTCCTTATCATAGATGCCGCCTGATGTCAGAGTCTATCCAGCAGTTTGTATGCATTGCTGTACAGAAAGAAGCCACTCTGTTCATCCTTTCAGTTTCTTGAGTGAGCAATCAAATTTAGTGTGGCTCACAGGTTAAAGATCGGCAGCGGCTACTCTGATTGGTGCAAGCTGTCCTGTTTTTAGGTGGAGTGCCTACTCTGATAGATATTTGGGCAGATCTGGTGACAGGAGCTTTGACAAACTCCTACAGATGCACAGTGGGGAGTATCTTAACTGGTTTGTATTTTTCCTGTAAATTCCTGCAAGAAAATGGATCTCAATCCATATATGTACTTTGATTATGAAGTTACTTTGAACTTTTGAACCTGAAATGTTAATTCTGCGTCCCTCTGCACCAATCCAATGCTGCCTGCACTTCTGAGGGTGGTAACGAAAAGTTCATCGAGGTGGTTTAGGGATTGGTGTGGGGATTTAGAAGACAGCTTAGGGTTTGGGAACAGGGATGAGGGGGATGTAGAGGTCAGGCTGGAGTCCAGGTAGGAGAGCTTCATCGTCAAAGGCCAGCGATCCCTGTGGATGGATGTCAGGTTGTCAAGTGATGTGGATGAAGACTAGCGATTCCTGTGGTTAATGTTCTGCTGAACATGGTGGGCATGTATGTTGGCGCTGAATGTGTGACAATACTTGTGGCCTGTCATTGCGGGCCTGCTATATTGACACCAAAATATGTGGCGACCCTTGTGGGCTGCCACGGCACGTCTTTAATGAGTTGTGTTGGTTGTTCATGTAAATTACACATTTCACTGTATGTTTCCACACAGGTGTGATAAGTAAATAAATACAATTGATTGAAGAATCCATGTAGAGTTGTCCACTAGGTGCTGGGCCCATGAACACTTTCCACCCACCATCTGTTCCTTCAGTCACAAGTTCTTCTTGGACCTTAATGTCTAACAGCTTGCCTACCTCCTCCTTCATCTTGTGAGTTAGACCATGAAACATAGAACAGCACAGCACAGAACAGGCCACCTGTCCACAATGTTGTGCTAAACTTTCAATCTATTCCAAGATCAATCTCACCCTTCCCTCCTACAGAGCCCACAGCCCTCTGTTTTTCTTTCACGTATGTGCTTATCTAAAACTCTCTTATATTGGTATTTGGCATGTCACCAAAGACCCTAGCAAGTTTCTACAGATGTACCATGGAGAGCATTTTGACTGCATCACCGTCTGGTATGGGGGTGGGTGGGGGGCAATGCGTAGGATCAGGAATAGCTGCAGAGGGTTGTAAACTCAGCCAGCTCCATCAGAGGCACAACACTCTCCACCTTTGAAGATATCTTTAAAAAATGTTTCAGTAAGGTGGCATCCATCATTAAGGACCCTCACTATCCAGGACATGCCCTCTTTTCATTGCTACTGTCGGGGAGGAGGGACAGGAGCCTGAAGACACACACTTAATGTTTTAGGTACAGCTTCTTCTCCAACGCCATTAGGGTTTTGAATGGTCCATTATCACATCCTCATTATGTTGCCCTATTTTTGTGGACTGCAGATTTATTTTTTATATTTCTTATTGCAACTTATAGTAATTTTTATGCATTGCATTGTTCTGCTGCTGCAAAACAACAAATTTATTATCATATGTAAATAATAATAAACTTGATTCTTGTTTGGTATGTTACTGCTTCTACCATCATCCCTAGCAGTGTGTTGCAGGAATCCACCACTTCCCTAAACTTACAGTAAAAGTACGTCTTTGAGTATTAGCCATTGCCACCCTGGGAAAAGGCACTGGCTATCTACTCGATTTATGCCTCTTATAATCTTATACATCTCATTGCTTCTCATCCTTCATCGGTCCAAAAGAGAAAAGCCCTAGTTCACTCGGCCAGAGTTGTGACTGTTTCTGGTTTGGGAGAGTTAGTACCTGCATCTCTGGTCTTTCTTATCACCCCAGAGCTGGCAGGAAGCCAGAAGTCTCTGCACAGATGTCAAGTGTTGCAGGCTGTAGGATGGTCTAGGTTCTGTACCCCACTAGTGCCTCCTGCTGGTCAGCAGCCTTATGACTGTTTGTGGAGCACAGCCATCTGTCTGCAGGGTTTGAATGTCCTTCAACAATGATTTCTCTTGCATTGTGTTCTGTGTTGAACATGAGAGATCTTGCAGGTGCTGGGAATCTTGAGCAACATGCACAAAATGCTGGAGGAACTTTATGGAGGGGAATTACCAGTCAACGTTTTGGTCTGAGATCCCATACAAGAAAGATGTGATTTAATTAAATTGGAGACGGTGCAGAAGTGATTGGTCGTCTTGAGTTACCAGAAGGTCTTCGGTAATCTACTCATAAGCTGGCGAGGGGAAGGAGTGAGATAAGCTCCTTCTGGATCTCTTCCTCCTTTGGCCTACTGTCCTCTCCTATCAGATTCATTCTTCTTCTGCCTTTACCTCTTCTACCTATCACCTCCCAGCCTCTTAATTCATCCTCCCTTCCCCACCCACCTCCCATGTCACCTACACCTGCTAGCTTGTACTCCTCCCTCTCCCCACATATTTATTCTGGCTTCAGTCCCTTTCCTTTCCAGTCCTGATGAAGGGTTTTGCCTGAAATGCCAATAGTTTATTCCTCTCCAGCAGTTTATTCACTGCCTGATCTCCTGAGTTCCTCCAGCATCTGCAGATCCCTCGTGTTAATGAATTTTCTTGCACCTGGTGCAGAGAATAATAAAACATTCTGAATCTGAGACCTTGTACTTGTCTGTTGTTACACCAGCTCTGTTTCCTATATATTTCTTCAGGAGGAGGACTCAGTTAGAATTAACTTTCCTGTTTGATTGAAGACCAGACCCTGTTGCAGAGATTTAACACACATAGGTACTTGATATAGACACACAGAAGGGGCATACTCAACTTGCATGCATACTCACTTTGACCATAGACACTAGACCACACAACTTTCCTTGTTACACCTTATTGTCTTCCTGCACTGCACTCTCTCTATAGCTGCTAAGATTTTATTCTGCACTCTGTTATTGTTTTACTTTGTACTACCTCAATGCACTGTGTAGTTAATTGATCTGTATGAACAGTGTGAAAGACAAACTTTTCACTGAACATGTGACAATAAAGTCCAAGTTCAATCTGTTTATTGTCACTCAACCTTACACATTTACACTGCCAAATAAAACAACACTCCTCTGAACCAGTAATAAACCAATTTCAATTTCCCTTCCAATGAGAGAGTCACAATCTATGTATTGTGTGGAGCAGGGGACCCTTCGGTTAATGGTAGGGTTCCTTGGCATAAAAAAGGTTGGGAACCACTGGTGTAGAGTATCTCTGCAATGTTATGAGAAGTTCTATTCACCATGCTAAAAGAAAGATGTCGTTAAACTGGAAAGAGTGCAAGGAAGAGTGAAAAGACAGCATTGCCAGGACTAGAGTGCCTGTGTTATAGAGAGAAGTTGATCATTTTTTCTTGGAATGCAGTAGAATGAGTAGCAATGTTATAGAAGTGTTTAATATTGTGCAAGGCATAGATAAAGTGGATGGTAGGTCTTTTCTCCAGAGTAGGGGAGTCCAAAACTAAGGGGCGTGGATTTGAGCTGAGAGGGAAAATGTTTAAAAGGGACCAAGGGGAGAGGGTGGTGAGTATAAAATCGTACTCTCAGAGGAAGCGGTTGAGGTAGGTACAATAGTCTCATTTAAGAAAGGTACGTAGAGGAGAGGGTATGGGACGAGCTGCATGGGCACTGTGGTCAACATGGACTGGTCCTCTTCCCTCCTTTAGCACTGCTGCAATAATCCCTTTCCCCTGTGAGTCTCCTCTCCATTCCCACCTTCTCAGTTTCTCTTTCTCAGTTCAACCCCTTCTCCAGAATACCTCTCTCAATGCAGTGCCAGTGAGGCCCACGGAATGAAAACCCAAAATAACAAAAACTCTGCAGATAATGGAAACCCAAATTAAAAACAGAATATGCTGGAGACACTCAGCAGATCTGGCAGTGTCTGAGAAGCAAGATTAATGTTTTGGGTCACAAGTTCTTCACCAGAACCAGAAAAGATAGATTAAAATAAGATCATTGAACTTTGCAGTGAGGGTTGCCTACAGGAGTGGTTAAGACAAAAGAAACATCTGTGACAGGGCGAAACTGTTGATTTCCACACCAGTGGCCTACAGAGAAATAAAACAAAGCAAAATAAGCTTTAAGAATCGTACGTCTATTTATGTAGAACATAACACCACATGTGTGCTTTTTATATGGGAAGACTTTGAATAATAAGTGACGTGTAGTAAATAATTTTGAGCAATAGACAAACTGTAGCACTTTATTCTGCAGTCTGATTTCACCTTGTACCACCTTAGTGAACTTTTGTAATGAAATAATCTGCACGGGCAATGTGCGAAACAGCATTTTTCAATGTACATGTGACAATAGTAAACTAATTTATCAATTTAATATCTGTGGAGGGAATGGAACAGTTGATATTTCAGCTTGAGGTCCTTCAGCACAGTCCAGATGAAGGGTCTTGATCCAAAACACCGAATGACAATTTTCCTCCACTGATGCTGGCTGACCAGCTGAGTTCCTCTGATACTCAGTCCCGCCCAGTCCTGATGAAGGGTTTCGACCCAAAACGTCTGCTATACTCTTTTCCGTAGATACTGTGTGGCTGAGTTCCCCCTGCATTTTGTGTGTAGCTTGGATTAACAGCATCTGCAGATTTTCTTGTTTCCTATGGTAGTTTGTTTCTTTTTGCTCTCCTTTACAGCATTTGCAGTCTCCTGTGCTTCCAGTTAACAATTTCTCTGCCTTGAAAGACAGAAAAATAATCATACTTTTCAGGGAAGTGCCTGCCCTATGGTTTTTTTTTACCAAAATATACTTTATTCAAAAATAAAATTATGTACAATAAACCATTCAATGTCTGTCAATCCTTTACAGATGCTTCTATTATGGTCTATACATTTCCACACTTTTAGTCACCCACGTGGCACTCTGTTGTTTCATCTTTCCACACCATTGTTGAGGGGTATACTCCCCGCCACCCGTCCCCTCCCACTCCTGCGGGAAGAAGAACCCTAAACCGTGGTCCTTCCCCAGCGGGCCCTTGCGGTGGCTGCACCAAGTTTCAGTGTGTCCCTCAGCACGTACTCCTGCAGCCAAGAATGTGCCAGTTGGCAGCATTCTCCCACGGACATCTCCATGTGCTGGTAGATCATCAAGTTTCGGGCCGACCAAAGAGCGTCTTTCACTGAGTTGATGATCTGCCAGCAGCACCGGATGTTGGTCTCCATGTGCATCCCCGGGAACAGCCCGTGGATCAGAGTCCTCTGTTACGCAGCTGCTGGGGATGAAACGTGACACTAGCCTGTCCATCCTCCTCCACACCTTCTCTGTGAACTCACAGTGTGCAAAGAGGTGGGTCACAGGCTCCTTCTCACTGCAGTCCTCCAGTGGGCAGCGGGGTGTGGAGACGACATCCCGGGCGTACAGGAGGGATCTGACTGGGAGGGCCCCTCTCACCGTCAGCCAGGCGAGGCCTTGGTGCCTGTTGGTGGGGTCTGGCGATGAGGCATTTTGCCAGATGAACTGGACGGTCTGCACAGGGAACCACCCCACTGTGTCCATCACATCCTTCTCCTGCAGTGCCTGCAGGACATTACGTGCTGACCACTGCTTGATAGCCCTGTGGTCAAAGGCGTTGTCCTGGAAGAACTTTTCTACGAAGGACGGGTATGGCGGCAACGACCAGCTGACTGGGGCATTGCGCAGGAGTGGGGCCAGACCCATCCTTCGTAGCCAGGACAACAGGTGGAACCTGGGCACATAGTGGTCCTTGGTGCCCACATATCCGGGTTCTACACACAACCCGATGCCGCCAAACACGAAGCTGGCCATCAGGGCAACATTGGGGACGTTCTTGCCCCCATTGTCCAGGTACTTGTGCATGATGGCCTGTCTGACCTGCTCCACCTTTGGTTTTTTTATTTCAAAATATACTTTATTCAAAATAAAATTATGTACAATAAACCATTCAATGACTCTCAATCCTTTACAGATGTTTCCATTACGGTCAATACATTTCCACACTTTTAGCCACCCACGTGGCACTCTGTTGTTTCGCTCCATCTTGGTTATCTATAAGCAGGAACATAATAATCACACACATGTAGGAGCGAGAATAGAAACACATTATGTGAGTATAACGGAGAAACGAACATAGAAATTTACAGCACATTACAGGCCCTTCGGCCCACAATGTTGTGCCGACCATGTAACGTAAATTAATTATCCGACCAATTTTGTGTGGGGTTATTCAACGCCTGCACCGACAAGGCAAAATTTCATTAATAATACAGAAGCGAGGCGATTGGCTCAGATCGGACCGATTGCTGAGCGCTGATTGGCGAAGAGGGTGAGAGGGAGGTGGCCCCGCTGCTGATTGGCCTGTGCTGGCAGGAAGGCTGGCGATTCTGCGATTGGTGGGAGGCGGCATGGGGCGGGACAGAGGTGGTGTTGTCGCGTTACTAGGCCCCACCCCTATCTCCTTCCCTCCCGCGCGCTGGTGGGTCCGGGAACGGCGGCGAAGAGCGTGCGATAACCGGGCTGGTGCAGAGCGTCCGGGACCCGCTGCTTCACACTTGCTCACAGCCGAGCATGTCCGTGTTAGTCTACGTCTAGGCAAAACCTCTCTGAGTTACGTTATCCTGACCCGTTCCGAGCTAAACCGTGCACGCTAGTGCGCGCACCCGTGCTGAGCCGTGCCCGGCGCCCGTCCCATCCCGTCCTTGTTAATCTGACAAGAACCTCACGGTTACGTTAACCTGACCCGTCCTCAGTCGCGCCGTGCACGCACTTATGCTCGCCCGCCCTTGTTAGCCTAACTAGAACCCCACTAAATTACGTTAGCCTGACCCGCTGTAAGCAGTACCCACCTTACCTCGTCCGTATTAGCTTGACCAAAACCCCACTGAGTTATGTTAGCCCGACACGTCCCAAGCGGCGCAGTGCACTCCCCGTGCGGGGACCCGTGATAAGGCGTGCCGTGCTAAGCAATGATTGCCCGTGCGCGGACTTGAGCTGTGGCCGTCTGCGCGTATCCGTGCCGAGCCGAACTCCTCTGACCCTTCCATCAGAACCTGGTTGGTCCCGTTCATCCCTGGATCAGAGTTGTGTGGCAACCCATGCTGGTGTGTAGCCCGGCTCCAGAGCTGTGTCAACCCACCCCTACCTCACTCAGCACGCCCCCCCCCACCACCCGTGCCGTGCCGTGCCGTGCCGTGCCGAACCGTGCTAGCCTTATCTCTTATCTTTCCCAGATCCATGTTTAAACCTTGCCAGTTTAACACCGGTCGGGGGTGCGGCAGTTTAACACTTGGGTCTTGCGCTAAAAACGTGCCAGACCCTGCCCCTGTGCTGAGCCGTGCTAAATCCGTTTTCTCCCTCTTCCTCCTATCCTGAGGCGGGCTGCTGTTTGTACCCTCCCCACACGCTCTCACTAGCTTAGAGATCTGAGCCGAGATCCCACCCCTTCCAGTCCAGAGCCAGCACTAGAGCGGAGCCGGTCCAGACACACTGCCTTTCTAACACATGCAAACACATATATGTAGGTAGGGCTTGGGAGAAAAGGAGGGGGGGAAGCGAAAAAAAAACAGTCCTTGGATTCGTTTCATTGCTGCGAAAAAAAAGGTCACGTTGAATACAACTCCTTACCGGGACCGTCAACGAGCCTGGGTCTTTAGAAGATTTATTATAAACGTTTGCAAGCGAAGAGCGAAGGCATGCTGGATTTTAAAGGGATCTATCATCTTATCGTGCTGTCAACTTTCTTGGTTCAGGTACGCAATGAAATAATCCACACTAGGTTGCATTGCACTGATTTAATATATTTTTCCTCCTTTCCGTGCACAATTACCGCCGGTGAGTGCAGCGGCTTTTTTTGAAATAATCTTATTTTTGTTCCACAGGTCTCGTTTGCAAAGGGCTATTTCGAGGTCCGGGTTAACTCGGTGCAGAACGTTAACGGCGAATTGGAGAACGGGGATTGCTGCGATGGCTCCAGAGGTTCTTTGGATCGAAAATGCATCAAGGACGAATGTGACACTTATTTCAAAATTTGTTTGAAGGAATACCAGGCACGCGTCGCCGCCTCTGGAGGCTGCACTTTTGGGAGCGGATTCAGCCCTGTACTGGGGAAAAATACTTTTTCTCTCCCAGATAAAAGCGCACTTGGAAAGATAGTTATCCCCTTTCACTTTGCGTGGCCGGTAAGTGGCGTTTTAATTTCATTGTGTGCGCATTTGCAAACTGCAGCCTGGTGCAAAGAATTTCGAAGATCAGGTCCCTCCTAACCTTAATGCTGTCCCTTACATGCGCCCCTTTCCAGCAGTTGCCACCCCATGGTACTCCTTCCGAATAATTGCAGCCCGGTTGTCATTTTGCTTTCCAGTAAGCTCGCAATGACTTGAATTTTTGCTCCCGAAATTTCACGGCTCCGTTTTCATTTTAACGTAGTAGCAATCTATTTTAAACGCACCGTGATCCTCCCCCTCCCTGTCTTGTGAATGATCTGAAATTAATAACGGCTGTGTTTTGCAAGGTTGCGTACTTTGATTATTTTCCTTAAAAAGTGGAAAAATGTAAAAGTTGCACAGGATTCAGCTGCAATATAAGATATAAAAAGACTTTGGTGCAAAGGCGCCCAAATTGCCTGGCTTTTCTTAAATCAGGTGCGATGTACAAACCCGTCCGTGTTTCTTTCGGGAAGATTAATTTGTAAAGCATCCCGAGGAGTTGGGTTATGACTGTGCATTTGAGGCTGGTTGCAAACAAATCATTTGTAGCCGGGAGTAGTTGCTGGCAACAGCCTTATAAATAAATGCTGCCAGTTGATCCACACGAGTGGTGTTTGTAACCTAGTAGTCCAGATCCTAATGCACTTTTAGAAGTGATATGTAGTGGCGTCACTTTCTATTTGTGACCTACACCCGCGCTGGACTTCAGAATGCAATTGCACGGCAGCTGCCTTGGTGCCCAGGGAATGCATTTGCACCCGCTGCACTGGTGTTGGGTGTTGGGGGGAAGAAGAGGTACGGCTGTAGTGGTGCACCCCGTTGCACTGGTGGGGGGGATGCACGGCTGTGGCGATACGTCGCACTGCACAGACGGCTGAGGGGATGCATTTGCACCCGCTGTGTTAGTGATGCATGGCTGTGGCGGTGCGCCCCCCCCTCCGGACCGGGTCGGGGTCGGGGGTTCAGGTGCGGTCCCGGAGCGCGAGCGCCCCTCGCGCTCGTTCCGTTAGGTTCCCGCGCGGCCGCCCGGGGCCGGGGGAGGTAGGATGCATGGAGGGTTTCGAGAGGGAAATGTGGGGAGCGGCAAAGGTAATGGGAGAAGAGGCGTGCGGAGGGGGCAGAGGGAGGCGATGGGGCACAAGAGGGAGTGACCCAGTGGGGAGGAAGGGTGGACAGGAGAGTGAATGGAAACGGTGAGTAAGGTGGAGGGGAGTGGGAGGCTTGTGTTGGAGGGCGTGGGAGGGTGGAGGACGAGGGGTGGGCGGATAGGGTGGAGGGGCCAGGAGGGAGAGGGGCAAGGGTCGGAGCGTCAGGAGAGACGGGAGGCAGTGGGGTGGATCAAGGCAGGTGTGAGTGTGGGGCGGGAAAGGGAGATCATCTGAGGAAGTGAGTAAACTGGTGAGGGTTCTTCTCGTTCACTACTGTTTCTTTGGCCAACTCCGAGATTCATGCAACCACCTTTTTGCCCCTCTCCTTTATTTATTTGCGCTTATCTTGACGCTGACGTTCTGAACAATGGGTGGGGGGATTTGAGGGGAAAGAGTTGAGTGTAGGGTTAATGAAATGTGTCGAGTGGAGTGTGGGGAGGCGAGTGATGCTGCTGTGAAGGATGAGGTCGTATCTGATAAATGATGCCATTTTAAGAAACCTGGATTATGTGTACAAATCTTTGCAGATGGCAAGACATTGAGAAGACTTGTGTTTAATTTTAGAGCATATAAGCAGACAGGTGTGGCTCAAATAAAATATATGGAAGTTTGGACTGAACCTTGAGAAAGCATTGGGATATCTCACTAGACAAAGGATATTGTGATTTGGGGGAGGGTGCAGAGATTTACTTGAATGATCCGAGAAATGAGTGTATTTTTACATTTCAAAAATTGGACTTTCCTCCTCTTTAGAATGGAGGCAGTGAAGTATTCTGAACCATGAAGCCATTTGTTAGAATAATTGGGAAGGAGGAGCAGGAGTCTTGGGTCTTGCACCACAGGTTTCAGGAACAGTTATTACCTTTCTCTCATCAGGCTCTTGAACTGGTTTGGATAACTTCTCACCTCAACTCTGAGCTGATTTCACAACCTGTAGATTCACTTTCAATGACTCTACAATTCATATTCTCAATATTATTTGTTTTGTATTTTGTAGTTTGTTTTCGCACGTGGGTTGTTTGTCAGTCTTTGTGTAGTTTTCATTCTATTCTATTTATTGTTCTACTGTGAATACCTGCAAGAAAATGAATCTCAGGGTAGTATATGGTGACATGTATGTAATTTGATAAATTGACTTTGAACTTGAACCTTGAAGAACCTTCCACTGACATAAATGTCAGTAATTGTGAGGCAGGGATTCAAATGACTGACAAGAAAACTGTCATTGAGTATATTTAAAGCAGAGACAGGTTCTTGATTGGTAAGGACGTCAAAGGTTATGGAGAGAAGCAGTTGGGGTTGAGAGGGATAATGAGGGTGCCATAGTGCATAGTGGTTAGCATAACCCTGTTACAGGTTGGGTGTTCCGGAGTTCAATTCTGACGCCGTTCTGTAAGGAGTCTGTATGTCCTTCCTGTGGGTTTTTCCCGAGTGCTTTGGTTTCTCTCTCTCCTCTCCCCCCCCACAGTCCAAAGATGTACTGGGTGGGTTAATTTGGTCATTGTAAATTGTCCTGTGATTATAGAGTCATCGGGTTTGTTGGGGGCTGCACGGCGAGGCTTGAAGGGCCTACTTCGCACTGTATCGCAAAATAAAAATCAGTTTTGATGGAAGGGCAGGGCAGAGTTGGTGGGCCAAATGACTTAATTCTGCTATGTCTTGTGGTCTGGTAAGTTTTCACTCTGAGCAGTGGTGTGTTTGTGAAATCAGTGGTGAGCTTAAAAGGGTCACTTGAGAGAAGTGTGTCATCTTTAGACCTGGGGAGCCAAGTAACAATGTGGTGGAACTGATTGTGAGATTTTTAAGTGGTGGTGGTCCTGTATGATGGGCCTTTTCGGGTGGAGCTCGGAGGAAGAAAGTGAGGATTTTAAGTGAATTGAGGGGCGTTCCTCTGGAATTTCCAAAGAGCAAATTGGGGTGTGGTTCTTGGAGAAGAGGGACATGATGATTTTGGGAAAGCAGTAGCTTTCCTGGCATGCGGGGGAATTTGAGAGTTGTTTGATGCTAGTGATGTTAAATGCCAAGTATTGACTTGCCATATGAAAGGCATTCTGACATTCAGGAGGAAGAGTTTTGCTGAGGCTCTCTCCCTGTGGTAAGATATTCAAGTGGATATGGGTTCTAACCTGCTCCATGCAGCAAATATTCTCCCAGTTCAGTTGTTTCTATACTACTTTAAGGATCTTAAACCTAGGGAAGTGTTAGTGCTCTGGTTAGTGAATTGTTCACTATCCTAATGTTGGCTTGGCATACAAGGTTCTTTTTCAAAGATTTGCTTTATTTGTTACTCACACCAAAACATACAGTGAAATGCATTGTTTTGTGTCAAATAAAACGAGCTAAGATTGTGCTCAGCAGTTCGCAAGTTTGCTATGCTACTGATGCCAACATAGCATGCCTGCAACTCAAGCTCTATCCTGTACTCTAATGTGGGAATAGATTGGAGCACCTGGAGGAAACCCATGTGGTCATGAGGAAAATGTACAAACTCCTTACAGGTGGGAATCAAACCCCAGTTGTACAGCTGGCTGCTGGAAAGTGATGTGCTAACTGCAATGCCATAGTTTCCAGGCCAGGATGTGCTTTGTCTGAAAGCTATACTACTCTCATAAACCAGTTAGGTAAAGTGTATGTGTAAATGTCAGGGCTCAGCACATCCTCAGGACTGTTGGTCATTTACTTTTATTGGTCTTTGGCATGCACTTCACCATGTTTTGATATACATATGACAAATAAAACTAATTTTTAGAAACTTAAAAAAAAATTATCAACCTGAAATATTAACTTTGTCTTGGCCCAAAACGTCGACTATACTCTTTTCCATAGATGCTTCCTGGCATGCTGAGTCCCTCCAGCATTTTGTGTGTGTAACTTCATCTCTTGATGCTGCTTGATGTGCTATATAGTTCCAGTGTTCTCTCTTGTCATTGTAAAAGAGAATGGGCTGTCTAGTCATCATCCCATTGCCATTCTATATTCTATGTTCCAACATTGCTTCCAAGGTTGGAAAATACTTCGGGCATTCAGATGGGGATGTGAAGGACTCCATATAAATCCAAGGCTTTTTCTCCTCCTCAAAGTACAGCATGAAAGTGACATAAGAGGCGTAAACTACTACAGCATAGAAACAGGCCCTTCAGCCCATCTAGTCTCTACTAAGATGACAAAACCTGCAGTTTGGAAATCTAAGCAACACAAAATGCTGGAGGCTGGGCAGCATTTATGGAAAAGAGTAAACAGTTGATGTTTCCGACCAAGATCCTTCATCAGGACTGGAAAAAAGATGAAAAGTTAGAGCAAGAAAGTTAGGAGGGGGGAAGGGGAGGAAGAAGTACAAGGTGGTAGGTAAAACTGGGAGGGGGGAGTAAAGAACTGGGAAGCTGATAGGTGAAAGATAAAGGGCTGGAGAAGGGGCATCTGATAGGAAAGGGTAGAAGACCATGGGAGGACAAAGGGGGAGGAGTACCAGGGGAGGTAATGGGCAGGTAAGAAAATGAGGTGAGAGAGGGAAATGGGAATGGTGAAGGGGGGGTGCAATTACTGGAAGTAGGAGAAATCGATGTCCATGCTATCAGGTTAGAGGCTACCCAGATGGAATATAAGGTGTTGCTCCTCCAACCTGAGTGTGGCCTTGTCGCAGCAGGAGAGAGGAGGCCGTGGACTGACATGTGGAATAGGAAGTAGAATTGAAGTGGATGGCCACACTGGGAACACTGGATACAGTAGATGACCCCAGCAGACTCGCTTGTGAAGTACTTCCTCACCTGGACTGTAGCCCTCTATATCCCTCTCATCCACAAACTTTTCCAAACTTCATTGTTACAGTCGAATTCATATCATCTCTGCTGGCAGCTTGTTCCACCCTCTGAGAGAAGAAATTCTTCCTAAGTTTCTCCCTTAAAATTTTCTTCATTTACCCTTAACCTATGATCTCTAGTTTTAGTCTCACCCAACCTCAGGGGAAAAAAGCCTGCATGCATATGCCCTATCTGTGCCACTAATAGTTTTATCGTCAAATCTCCCCTCAATCTCCTATGCTCCAGGGAATAGATGGCCTCCCATTTTACTCTATAACTTAGTCCTCTGATGGTTTCAGGTTTATTGATATCTTTCCTGGAGGTTGAAGATTTTTTTAGAGGTGGTTTTGAGTTTTGACTATGGTGTAACCTGGATGAAACCTGTCCAAATTGTGAAGGTCAGGGCGGAATAATCTGCATGGCCATCCTTGATTTGTGTATATTCCTGCTGCTGTTAGAATGAAAGCTAAGACGGAATGATAAGAATACTTAACCAGGCGTGTTATTTGAGAGTTCGTTGTTCTGTTACTGGTAACTGAACACCTTTTTGGGTTCCTGTGTATTCATGTAAAGCCTTACACGCCTGTGCTAAAGAGATGTGTGGGGGCTGGGGGACTTTAATGAGCAAGGAAGAGAATAGTTGTTGGCAATAGCGTCTAACTCGTCAGCAGGCAAGTAGTGACACCATTGCTCTGTGTATATTGAAAGGAAGAGGCAAACAGCTCACTTAACACGAGAGCTGGCAGAGCCTCAAAATAGTGCTCTGAAGGGAGGGAAAACAGGAGATGATCAGATTTTTTTTAACATGGTGAGTTATAATCTGGAATGCACTATCTGCAAGAGTGGTGTGAAGGGATTTGATAGGAACTTTCAATGGGGAATTGGAGCATAGAACAACACAATACAGGCCCTTCAGCCCATGATGTTGTACCAACCTTTTAACCTACTGTGATCAATTTAACCCTTCCCTTGCAGATGGTTCATTTTCTTTCATCCAGGTTTCTATCCTCCTTGTAGCCATTTCTGCCCTGAAACATTTGTCACTGGCTATCTATGCTACTTATCCTCTATACCTCTGGCAAGGCACCTCTCGTTCTCCTTTACTCATTCAACCTATCCACATGTGAGACACGTTCTCTAATCCAGTCAGCATCCTGATAAATGTCCTTTGTACTCTATAAAAGTTTCCACATCCATCCTATAATGTGACCAGACTGGGACACAATATTCTAATTGTGGTCTAACCGGAGTTTGAGAGGGCTGTATTTAGATTAGGTTATTAGGTATATACTTGAAATTTTAAAAAAACTACAGCGTTGTGGGGAAAGAGAAGTTACACTAAGTGGGCAATTGACATGAAAGTTGCCATTTGAAATAGCACAAACCTGCATAACTCTGCCATTCCAACACAGTAATAGACTGGATTAAGTTTTCTGCTCGTCACACATTCTAATGAAATCATTAAAGGGAGATGGGGCTTTTCACTTTGGGGTGAAGGGGGATGAGAGGTGACTTGATAGAGGTTCAGAAGTTCATTTTATTGTCAAAAATATGTACAATACAGGTCTGATATTTGTCTTTTCCAGATAGCCATGAAATATAGAAAGACGATGGGATTTGACATCAACTCTCCCCCTCCCCCACCAGCATGAAAAAGAAAAGAAATGAAACTCGCAGACCCCCAAACCCCCACCTCCTGTCCCGCAGAAAAAAACGGCGAGAATAACAATTCCTGATCTCCCCCCCCACAAAAAAAGTGATAATAAAAATTCCTGACCTCCTCACTCACAGAAAAGACAGCAACAGTAGCATCAAAACCCTCAACATGCACACGTGCGCATGATTGACCACAAATGAAAACACAGGAAAAAATGTTGGAAACCTATTTAAAGTACAGTCCAATAATCACCTAAATCTCAAATATCAGAAACATCTTTTTGCCTGCGTAAAAGGAGTGAAAAGAGTGGCTGCTGACCCGGGTCCAAACGAGCCAATCTTGCTGCTGACCATCGTCATCCCAGTGGCCTCTGTTGGGAACCGTCGCTGACCCCCTCTGCATTCACCTTGATGCTTCAGTGGTCCTCGCTACTTTGAGGTAGTCATTTATGACCCCGTGGCTCATCCCTGGTCTTTTCCATGAGTCAGCTGGTGTTCTTGGTCCTTTTCGGCCCCCTGTCTCTATTCTCCATGAGGCAGCTCTCCAGATTCAGCAGAGGGCCGGATCAAGTTCCAAACTACGTCATAGGCTCCACCAGTTTCTGTAACAAACAAGACAAAGAACAAGCAGAAGGCATAGAAGAAGTGAAATAATTGGAGAGATTTGCTATCTGGTATTTGTTGTCCGAGGAATCATTGTTCGCTGGTGCCATCTTGACAGGTGTACAAAATTATAAGAGGAATGTAGGCCAGAAACTTTCTCCTGGCGTGGAAATGGCTGATATGAGAGGGCATAATTTTAGGGTGTTCGGAAGAAAGCGTAGGAGTGGTGTCAGAAGTACCGTAAATATTTTTTTACACAGTGGTGGGTTTGTGGAACGCCCTGTTATGGGTGGTGGTAGGGCAGATACATTAGGGACTTCTAAGAGAGTCTTAGATAGGCACATGGATGAAAGAAAAGTGGAAGGTTATGTGGGAGGGAGTGTTGGATTGATCTTGAAGGGTCGGCAAAACATGTTGGATTGAAGGGCATGTACTGTTCTTTGTTGTATGCTTTGACTATGGCGAATGCACAACAGTCCTTTCTGAGCTTTCACTGGTGTTTCTTCATTAATGAGAGTTTTTAAGTGTTGGGTGGTATCACGGCATCAACATTAGCCACAGGGCTGATAGTGAAAGCAGCCATTAGCAAAACAGAAGCATGCAAAAAGAAAGGAAAAAAGATGCCCTGGAGTGGTTTTTCAAGGCTTCCCTAGAGGTTCAAATAACAGTTTGAAAGTGCTCAGGCTTTGTGGTTTTTATGTCGCTGATCTCTCAGTCAGATTGCATTCTGGAAATGCTCTTGACTGTCAGATATTTTCTGGAAAAGAATGCTCATGTTAGTTGTTTTTGCATGTAATAATAAACTTGGCAACAATACCTTTTCCAGCTTCATCATCCTGCTTCATTGTTTTTCCTTAATCAGTGGCGTCACAGGTAGAGAGGGCTGTAAAGAGAGCTTTAGCACATTGACCTTTAGAAATCAAGGCACTGAGTGCAGGAGCTGGGATGTTATATTGAAGTTGTACAAGATGTTGGTTAGGCCAAATTTCGAGTATTGCAAGCAGTTCTGATCACCTATCTACAGGAAAGATGTCAGTATGAAGACAGTGTAAAGAAAAGTTACAAGGATGTTGCCAGGACTTGAGGACCTGAGTTATAGAGAAAGGCTGAATAGGTTAGGACTTAATAACCTGGAGTGCAAGAGAATGGGAGATTTTGATAGGTTGTATCAAACGGAAGGGTATAGATAGAGTAAAAGCAAGCTTTTTCCACTGAGGTTGGCTGAGACTAGAACTAGATGTAGTAGGTTAAGCATGAAAGGTGAAATATTTAAGAGGAATCTGAGGGGGAACTTCACTTAAGGTGGTGTGAATGTGGAATGAGTGTCAGCGGAAGTTATGGATGTAGTTTGGATTGCAGCGTTTAGAGAAGTTTGGCTAAATACTTGGATAGGAGGGCTATGGTTCATGTGCAGGTCGATGGTATTTGGATAAATAACAGTATGGCACCGACTAGATGGGCCAAAGGGCCTGTTTCTGTCCTGTAGTGCTGTTATGACTCAAGAGGCTACCCTCATTACTATCACTAGATTCCTACAATTAAGGCCATTTTTAATTCCAGAGAATAAAGCCCCAACCTATTCAACCTTGCACTATAACTCAAGTCCTCCAATCCCGGCAACGTCCTTGTAAATTTTCTCTGTACTCTTTCAATCTTATTTGTATGTTTACTGTAGGTCGGTGACCAAAACTGCACACAATACTCCAAATTAGGCCCCACCAGCGTCTTGTACAATTTCAACATAACATCTCAACTCCTATACTCAGTACATTGATTTATGAAGGCCAAAGTGCCAAAAGATTTCTTTTCAACCCTATCTACCTCTTGTGCCATTTTCAAGGAATTCTGAATCTATTTCTAGATCCCTCTGTTTTACTGCACTCCTCAGTGTGTAATGTCTACCGTGGTTGGTCCTGGCAAAGTGTAACACTTCATACTTGACTGCATTAAACTTCATCTTTCTTTTTTCCAGCTCATTTTTATAGCTGACCCTGATCCAACTGCAAGCCTTGTTGGTCTTCCTCGCTATCCACTACAGCCCTAATCTTGGTGTCATTTGCAGATTTGCTAATCTAGTTTTCTACATTATCATCCAGATTTGTAGATCTACTTTGTAGATGACAAACACCAATGGACCCAGCATTGATGCCTGCAGCACACCGCTAGCCACAAACCTCCAGTCGGAGAGGCAACCATTTGCTACCAGTCTTTGGCGGCTTCTGTGATGCCATTGTATAATCCTGTTTACTACTGTACCTCATCTTGAAGGCCAAGGGACTGAACCTTCTTGACCAACTGCCCATATGGGATCTTGTCAAAGGCCTTGCTGAAGTCCATGTAGGCAACATTCACTGCCTTGCCTTCAACTTTCCTAGTAACTTCCTCAGAACTCTGAGATTGGCTAGAGATGACTTGCCACGCATAAAACCATATTAACTATTCTTAATGAGACCCTGATTATCCAAATACTTGTATATCTGTCCTTTAGAATACCTTCCAATAAATTTCCCACTACTGGCCAAAAATTTTATGACTTACGTTTAGTCTTTCTCAAACAATGGAACGTTAGCTGTCCTTCAATTCTCTAGCACCTCAGCCATGGTAAAGGATGTTTTAAATATCTCTGCTAGGGTTCCTCAATTTCTACAGTAGCCTCCCACAGTGTTTGAGGGAATGTCTTGTCAGGTCCTGGGGATTTATCTACCCTGATTTGCCTCAACAGCAAACACCACCTCCTCTGTAATCTGTATAGGGTTCGTGATCTTGCTGCTGCATTGCCTCACATTTATGGACTCTTGAGTCCATCTCCCAAGTAAATACAGATGCAAAAAATCCATTTGAGATCTTCCCCCATTGCTTTCGCTTCATGCGTAGATTACCATTCTGATCTTCCAGAGGACCAGTTTTGCCTCTTGCTCTCCTTTTGCTCTTAGTATGTCTGTAGAAGCCTCTAGGCTTCTCCTTCACCTAGTTTGTTAGAGCAACCTCATATTTTCTTCTAGCCCTCCTGATTTGCTTCAGTGTCCTCTTGCATATCTGAGACTTTAGAACCTAATTTGTTCCTGCCTGTTTATAACTGCTATGCACCTCCTTTTTCTTAACCAGGGCCTTAATTCTCTCAAACCAAGGTTCCTTAAATCTGTTATCCTTGTCTTTTATTCTGACAGGAACATACAAACTTCGTACTCTCAAAATTTTACTTTTGAAGGCCTCCCACTTATCAAGTACATCTTTGCCAGAAAACAACCTGTTCGATCGCACATTTGCCAGATCCTTTCTGATAACATCAAAATTGGCCTTTCTCCAATTTAGAATCTCAGATAGAGGACCAAACCTATTCTTTTCCCTAATTACCTTGAAACTAATGGCATTATGATCACTAGATGCAAAGTGTTCCCCCACATAAACTACTGTCACCTGCCCTGCCTCATTCCGTAATAGGAAATCAGGTATGGACACTCTTGTTGGGACTTCTATGTACTGATTAAGGAAAGTTTACTTAACACATTTGGTGAACTCTACCCCATCTAGTCCTTTTACAGTATGGGAGTCCCAGTGGTATACTTATTGTTGAGGGGAATACCCACAGGGGTACAGTGCACTGGTTACCTATTCCCTTTCCCTCTCCTGACAGTCACGCAGGTACCTGCCTTTTGCAACTTGGGGGTGACTACCTCCCTGTAGCTCCTACCTGTCACCTCCTTATTCTCCTATAAGGGTCAAAGTCATCGAGCTGGAGCTCTGGTTCCTTAACACGGTCTATAAGGAGCTGCAGCTCACTGCATTTAATGCAGATGGAGCTATTAGGGAGACCGGAGGTCTCCCAAAACTCCTGGATCTCTTGTAAGGAACATATCACTAACTCTGGACCATTCTCAGTGCATTAGTTATGTACTAACAGGGGAAAAAACTTACTGGAAACTTACAGGAACAGCCTGTGTCTGTTCTTGTCCAAGCTAGTTGAGCCAAAGCCAGATCACTCTCATACTGCCCCACTGATACAATGGCCACTTCATTTACACCGCCTTTCTTTTTATTGACTCAAATACTGACTCACTCTGAGACTTGCAGTTTCCAAATGCCTCCTGCCCTGCAAGATGTCACTCTCTTACTCACTACTTCAGTGTTTCTCTATTAAATAGTAATTTATTGCTCTGGTAAATTGTACATTTAGGAGCAGGGCATACAGGGATATCAGACACATGGCCAGGTTGGGTTGAAGGGCCTGAGCAGAATTTCTTTAGTGGATTGTTCATGTGTCCCTCTAATCTTAATATATTTGGAGATTTGGACCTTTTGGTGTTGACCTTGACAGACAAAATGCTTGAGTGATATATCTTTTGTATGAATTTTTTAAAATTGCTAAAACAAATGAGTAAGGAAGGGAGGTGGCATAAGTCGATGGATATTGGCAGATAACTGCTTCTGCAAGGATTGAGCTAATTCCCTGTGGAAGCTTTGGTATGTGACAAGTTTAGCAGACAGTATGATGGGCAACCAACAGTTGTTTAATGGTCGAATGAAATATTTGGGTATTGAGCAGCAGGGCCATTTAAGGCTTTTAATCCATATAAAGTCAATGCACAGAGAAGAAATTCTGGGTTTAATTACGGTACCAATCTCTATGGTGTATAAAATCTTGAGGGCCATAAATAAGGTGAATTCACGGAGGCTTTTTTTTTCCTGGGCTGGGAAATAAAGAACTAGAGGGCATAGGTTTAAGGTCAAAGTGAAGAAATTTAATAGTGACCTGAGGTGCAGCTTTTTGTATGAGTGAGCTGCCAGTGGAAATGGTTGAGACAGGTGTATTAACAATGTTTAGAAGGCACTTGGGCAGGTACATAGGAAAGGTTTTGAGCAGGGATTTCCCACCTGGGGTTCATGGACCCCTTGGTTAATGATAAGTCATTTTAAACAGGAAGGTTGGGTTATGGGTCAAAGCTGGCTTAAGGGTCAAATACAGGCATATGGAACAAGTTTAGACTGGTGTCTTGTTTGGCATGGACCTAGTTGGACCAAGGAGCCTGTTTCCTGTTGTCTAACTCCACGACTCAGCTGACTAAGTTGATCTTGGCTTGAAGGCATCATAATGCTTTGGAGTGGTACGGTAGCATAGTGGTTAGGTAACGCTACCACAGGGCCAGCGACCTGGGTTCAATTCTTGTGCTGTCTGTAGGAATTTGTACATTCTCATCATCACTGTGTGGATTTTCCCTGGGTCTTCTGGTTTTCTCCCACCTTGCAAAAATGTATGTGCTAGTAGGTTAGTTTGTCACATGGGTGTAATTGGGTGGCATGGGCTTGTTGGACCTGGCACTGTGCTGTATATCTAAAATAAATAAAATATCAGA